>NC_041390.1:193761703-194063594 GCF_002162155.2 Triticum dicoccoides
CTCTCCCTCCACTGAGTCTCCTGTGCTGCCCCCGCTGACCTGCGGCCACCGACGGCGAGTGGAGGTACCCGCCGCGACCGCGGGCTCTCCTGCGGCGCCGCGTCAGGGCTCACGCGGGCTGGTGCTGATTTGGGAGAGATTCGGGGCGGGCCGGAGCCGGCGCGGCCTCTGGGGATGGGGTGGCTTTCCTGCTGCAAGCGGTCCAACGGGTGAGTGGCAACGGGGGCCTTTATAGCTTACTAAGTAGAAGTGTAATTTCCGTGCCGTTTTGTGGAAGCTTGGGTCGTCGGTTGGGTACAAGGGTGGGGGTTTTATCTGCTGCTGGTTTGTGTGGGAGGTTGAATTGGAGCCATTAGCTTACGAATTCTCCCTTTATCAGATTATTATGTGTTTTTGGTTAGCTTGACTAGCAATTGATTTTGAATCTGGGGAAATACTGAGGTTGGGGTTCCTAAATCTGTGAGCTTCATTTCTGATTTGCTCATAAATTAGTACAAAAAAATTACTGTTGTTATCGGGAATATTGCTGTTAATTTGCAGCTGTCAGCTAACGAGCTGTAGATAGAATGGAGTGCAGATTTTTATGCATAAGTAATTTGTTCAAAAAAAGATTGCTGTGAAGGAAATTGTTCAGATTTTGTAGGGGGGATAGTTGGATAGAGTGCTAACATTGCGGCCTTACCTAGTGTACTCAACAAGTACTTGAATCTGCTCAACAAGTTCTAATAATCTGTTCTTAGGGCCCAACCCGGCAGGAAGAAGAAGAAGAAGGACACGACATGGCGCATCTTCTCACTAAAGGAGCTTCAGTTGGCGACCAACAATTTCAACTATGATAACAAGCTTGGTGAAGGTGGATTCGGTAGTGTCTACTGGGGCCAGCTCTGGGACGGATCACAGGTGCAGTCCCTCTCTTAAAAAAATAAGAAATGCAAGATGCCGCAACTTGTGTTATGCTATGTGCACACTGATTTGTTGTATCTGTTGTTTCTAGTGTCTTTTATTATTACTGCTACGAACAGGACAATGAAGTGGAGTCCCGCGGTTGTTGGTGCTTGTGATTTAGCTGAATTTAGTTTCACCTCCTAATTTATTTCTGGTCTCTAGTGCCATTTGAAATTTAAAATGGTTGTAGTTTTCAGAGCCCGTGAATATTCTTTGAGAGTGAACAGCAATCCAAACTGGACCCACACTCTTTGAAAGTGCAAAGAACGAACTTTCTGGTCTGGTGGAAAACTGACTTTCTCTCGCCTTCATCTATTGGTTTACTTTTCAAGTCAGAAAAAACTGTTGGTTTACTTTTTTATGCATTCACTTTACCAAGTATATAGCCTTAGCTTTGTGGTAGATGTCTCATGATCACAAGCTAGATAGGACCATAATTTTTAAGTGTGAATACAGCCGAGGAGGTATAGAAAATTAGAAAGCATATATGGCCTGGGTAGATGCAATCATGCTGCCTTGACAAAGCCAGACAATCACTATATGTTTGTTCTGAGTATCTGCTTGTACTCCCTCCGGTCCTTTTTACACTCTGCACATTGGATTTGCCGAAAGTCAAACTTTGCTAAGTTTGACCAAATTTATATTAGAAATTATTAGCATCTATAATATCTAATAAATATAATATGAAAATATATTCCAAGATGAGTCTAATGATATTAGTGTTGTTATGTGAATGTCTATAATTTTTTATATAAACTTGGTCAAAGTTGGATGAGATTGACTTCGGATAAACCTAATATGCAGAGTAAAAAGGACTGGAGGGAGTACTAGGTGTAGAAATGTAAATGACATCTTGGTAGTCTCATATGGATATATTTAAATGACAGATGAGGCAAGAGGTTGACTTGGGATGAACTTAATAAGTAAAGAATTAAGGAAAGTTTGATCAAAATGCCACGTCTTAGTTTCCTTCCTGATAAACGATGCCCCATCATGTGTCACTGACAGGTGGCCCTGGACCCCAAATGTCGTGACACATGCTATGATCACTGAACGGGGTAGAGTGGGGCCATATATCTACCTGCTAGTTTGTGGCGCAGTGGCATAAGTGCATAACTAAAAACTACTAGAAGCCCACAACTTGGTAGCTTGTGTTTTTCTTGAATCCTATGAGCATATTAAAGGGAGATGAAACAGAATACCTAAATACTCCCTTCGTCCCAAAATAAGTGTCTCAACCTTAGTACTCCCTCTGTTCACTTTTATAAGATGCTTTAGACAGCAGGAATTGAACTGTTTTGGGTGTTGTCTTAAATGTCTAAACGGTCTTACAAAAGTGAACGGAGGGAGTACAACTTTGTATTTATTCCATGTAAAGTTAGTACGAAGTTGAGACACTTATTTTGGGACGGAGGGAGTAGAAGTTTATCTTCAGAAGTTGTTTATAAATGACAGTGTGTTAGAATTGCTCAACTTAATCTCCTTTGCAGATATTGTTTTACTTACTTGGATATTGTAACCAATGAGCAATTTTTTTGTAAGATAGTGTTGCTGTTGCCTAGCTTTTTATGTTTGTTATCGACTTTATTATGGCTGTTACATTTCATGAGAAGTTTGTAGTTGTTTTATTTCGCTGGAAGTTTTAAGTTGTTACGTTTCAGTTGAAGTGCCATGTGGTGACTATCAGAGTATGCACCTTGTATTTGTACCATGTAAAGTCAAGAAATTGCATTTTAATTCCTCCCCACCCGCACATCAACTGTTTATTCCATGTAACAGATTGCGGTGAAAAGGCTCAAGAGTTGGAGCAACAAGGCTGAAAAGGAGTTTGCTGTCGAGGTCGAGGTTTTGGCACGAGTGCGGCATAAGAGCCTCTTGAGCTTACGTGGATATTGCGCTGAAGGCCAGGAGCGTCTGATAGTCTACGACTATATGCAGAACCTGAGCTTGCACTCTCACCTGCACGGACAGCATGCAGCTGAATGCCATCTTGGTTGGGAGCGAAGAATAAACATCGCCATTGATTCGGCTGAGGGCATCGCGTAAGCCTCTCAACATCACTTTATAATATTCATTCATCATAATGCAGCAGTCTAATAACATTTAAATACCTCTGCACCTTGTAGTTATCTTCATCACCATGCGATCCCACATATCATCCATAGAGACGTCAAGGCGAGCAACGTTCTCTTGGATGCGAATTTCCAAGCGCGGGTCGCCGATTTCGGGTTTGCGAAACTCATACCAGATGGTGCGACCCATGTCACTACAAAGGTGAAAGGCACTCTCGGTTACCTCGCGCCGGAGTATGCGATGCTTGGCAAGGCAAAAGAGAGCTGCGATGTCTACAGCTTCGGAGTGCTCCTGCTGGAGCTTGCCAGCGGAAAGAAGCCGGTCGAGAAGATAAACCCTACGACGAAGCTCACCATCACCGAGTGGGCGCTTCCACTCACCCGTGAGCAGAAGTTCAAGGAGATGGCTGACCCAAAGCTGGGGGATAGCTTTGCCGAGGCCGAGGTGAAGCGGATGGTGCTCGTCGGGCTTGCTTGCACTCAGACCAAGCCAGAACAGAGGCCGGTGATGTCCGAGGTTGTGGAGATGCTCAAGGGGGAATCTGCCGAGAAGTTCTCCATCTTGGAGAATGACGATCTGTTCAAGCCTCAACAGACGACCAGCTCCGTCCAGGGCACCTCTGGCCCCTGCAGCTCGGACGCCATCACCGAAGAGAAGGAATCGAAAGAGGATACGATCGAGGAGGCGACTGATTCGAGCGAGACAGTTCCCTCAGCTAGGTAGTGTGATGCACAAAGGTGTGTATATCCCTTCCTGGGATGTGTGATTTGTGTATGTCTGTGCGTATGGTTGTTTCTTGTTGGCAAGTTACTTGGGCCCTTCACCAGTCTAGAGATGTACTTGTGGTTCCGTGTATTGTTGATTTCTTTTGGCAATGGTTGTGATGTGGCTTGTAAGACTCTTATTGGACTGGTTCCGACAATAACAAGCTGTTCATGAGTTCCTGTACTCACTCAATTTAACTCATCAATTGTCTAGTGTGCAAAACCTACGGTTAGCGACTTACACTTGCACAAAAGACATTTTCACTCAAGCAGATTTTACCATGATTGTCATGATTTCTTCATGGTCAATGGGAAACAAAATTTGTCCAAACACACATGGAGAACATATTTTCACATAGAGTTTGCCATAGGCTACAGATAGTATCTCTGAATATAATATATGTTGAACCTCTATGTTATACTCCCTCCGTTCCGCGATATAAGGTGCCTTAACTTTTTCAAAAGTCAAATTTGTGCCTGTTTTACCAAGTTTTTAGAAAATACATTAATGTCTATAGTATCAAACTTGTATCACTAGATCCATCCTGAAATGTTTTTTTATATTTTATTTATTTTGTATCAGGAATGTTGATATTTTATTCCAGAATCTAGTCAAACATACATATGTTGTGACTTTCACGGATTTATGCACCTTATATTCTGGAATGAGGGAGTATTATTCTTGATAAATATAAGAGTCTGAAACAAGCTACGGACAAAATCTCTGAATTGACAAATTTAATACAAAGAAGAAAAATGCAAGACAGTAGTGCAAAATTAATTATAATAACAACGCATGCAGGGAAACATAAAATCTCATTCCCAAAGGAATATGAACTGGCAAACACATGCTTCACAGTAATGTGGACCATGGAGAGGTGTTGAACAATACTATGCGCATTCAGCTCACAGGTGATACATTATCCGTACATAACTATAGCTCAAAGGTCAAAAAACATGCAACACCTACAGAGCATAGGATTTCTAACGAGGATGGACATTATACATCATCACACCCATGTGGCGTTGCAAATTAAGCATATATGACTCGTTCTCATCAAACACATAAAAACAATTGATATCTCAACCTGTCAACCATATCAGTCTTCCAAACGAGCCTCAACACAGAATTCAGAAACTGCCTCGGACTGCCACACTCAACTCGTGAAATTAGGTTTATTAAAGAGACGCATAGCATTAGGATTCTTCAAAACTGCATTGGATCTTGGCACCTGGTTTTTCCTGCGACTCAGGAATTCGAGGGCCTTTTTAATGTGCTCCGTTGACCGAACATCTTTCAGCAGAATTGTTTCAGGTCTGATAAACATTAGCAACCATTAGAATAACAGTTTAAAAGAATATCATACGAGAAGACAGGACCATGAAAATTACCCAGTAGTTGCAGTTTTCAATCTTTTCTTCTTCTTTTGGACCTTTTGGTTTACATTTTCTTCCTCAGAATCTGATGAGAAGGTTTGCCTGAAAAAAATATGAAGACAGGGTAAGCAATAATGTCCAAAAAGATAAAAAGGATTTAAATGTATGGCAGTTTGAAGGCGGTAAACATACTTCTCACGTGCTGCAAGCATTTCAATTACGCTCTTGGGAAGTGTCCCAGGCATAGCATGTGTCTCCTCATCCACTTCTGTATCTTTATCTTCTACTTTCAGAGGCTTCTTTTTATTCAGTTTTGAGGATGTTTTCCGTTGGGCCCAGCGTTTCCTCCGGTCTTTCTCCTCCTGGGTTGCTCTAGAGGATTACACATTGTCAGGTCAGAGAGGGTACCATCAGCAGGAAAAGTGACATCAATATGCGACTAACATAAGCCAACAGTATATATAAATAGTCAGTTTGGATGGATGTTCCCAAAAAGACAGAACCAACATGCGTTTGCCAACAGATTACAAGAAATGGGGGTAAGCCTATTTGCAACTACAGATTTGCCACTGAAAATGCACTACTCATGTGTCAATGACACGAGGGTCCAAGAAGAGATCATGGTAAATGTGTAAGCCCAAAATGCAACGGTGACATGTGTTCAGTAGGCAGGACTAGAAATTGAAAATTTTGAGGTAGTATGCACAGAAAGCTCTACGTTTAGGGTGAAAGGGGTGGTGATGTACCACATTTCCCACAAAGCCGCAACCCGTGAGGAATTACCCTGTTATAGAGCAAGGGCATGAAAAGTATTCATCCCTGCAGCCAACCCCAGGAAGGGTAATACCGCCCTGGTGTTGGGGATACCTCCCCCATCAACAATCCCCTGCCCACAAGTATATGTTCTTATATATGCCCAAGTTGTCACATCTGCAAGTCTAGAGCATGAGCATTTGGTCTCTACCCTTACAATTTCTGCATAACCTTATACAGTTTATTTATTTAGTACTCCATCTTTTTGTGGACTAATAGAACTACGTGTTTATACTGAATCATATAATAAACACATAAAATGAACTCAACATCACTGAACTTTAGGTATTTATACTGGGAAATGCTACCCCAAAATCCCTAGTGGGGATGGGGGACAGCAGAAAAGGTGCCACAATAGCTAAATGTGCATATGAATGGTAGGCAATCATCCATCATGACGAATGACCTGTGATCATCCCGCTGCTGAAGCAGTATAAACCGATACAGACAAGAAAATCACTTATATTAGACTAATCTAGCATGCCATGTTTTTGGCTTCAGGATTTTTTTTATGAGACCCGCAAAATCTACAACGGAAAATCGGAAATTACATGGCGTGAGAGCAACAGAACAAATCATGATGAGTTTAACTTCTCAAAGTCATCTCCACGTGTCTACTCAAACAGTATCAAAAGTGCAAGACACAAACCTGACAGCGCTGTCCTTCTCTACATTGCTGGTTTCTTCATGTTTCTCCACACCCTACAAGGCATCAACAGCAGGAAAGAACACTCAGCATCATGTTAACATAATCCGACAGGAACTAGATTAAAGAATGGAGGAAGCTAGATGAAAAAACACCACCAAGACTACGGAAGTTCGCTTGATCCTGACAATGAGCACAAGTCTTCCTATATGGGTCTCCCCACTGCTCATGATTTTGTGCTTCTTTATGTAAAGCTTGCATCCCCAGCAGTGTTGGGTTCTAAGTACGTGTTGTCCACTCTTGGCTGATTAGAGCTTTTGTTGATTTAAATCCAGGCTCATTTCGAACCTTTATGTCTATATAAATTATAAAGACAACAAATTCCGGTTCCCCGGGCGTAGTAATCGGCCTTGGTGGCTCGTGGAAGTACAGGTACTCCTAGCTAGGCCGAACACTTCACATTTGCTGCTACCGGAAAGTACACACGCGCAGCACGCGGACTCCTCGCACACTCCTACGTCACCTAGGCTTTACTAGCGCGAGCTCTCTTCTCACAGGACCGGAGGGAATAGCCAAGGAACGTACCTGGACGGCGGTGAGCTCCTCGGGGGCGCTGTCGGAGTCGCTTCCGCTATCCATTTATGAGCTGAGACGTCCCCGGTGGGAGCTCTGTTGTGGTCGCCTCCGTCTCCGCCGCCGCCGCCGCCGTGGGAGTGGATACTTGCGAGGGTTTGAAGCGGGTGCGGACGAGAAGGGAACAGCCGTAGCTGGAGGAAGGAAAGCCGGGCTTTTCTCCTTTATTAATTCCCCTCTCTAGGCCGCCCGCCTGGGCCTGTTGGGCTTATTTCTTTTTTAGAAGTCCCGTCGGGTTGGAAGTGGACTCGGACACCAGATTCCTCTACAAATTCGAAGGCACAACTCCCTTAAAAAAAAAGGAAAGGGCAAAGGAAACGGAGGGCGCACGGCTAGAGGCCAAAACAGACGGACGCGGCCGGAGCAGCATGGCGGCATTGATGGGCGTGGAGGAGCGCGCCGAGACGCTGCGGAGCACCGCCGAGGAGCTCGTCGGCGAGGACGAGCTGCTCCCGCTGCTTCACGGCAACCCCAGCCCGGTCTGCCTCGACAGCTTCGAGCCCTCCGTCTCCGGCCGCGTGCACATCTGGCAGGTCAATGATAATTCTCCGACTCTCAACTTCCCGACCAACTTGCACGGCATGTTCTTGCAGTAAATTCCTTATATACGATTTTTTGTACGTATGACTGAGACATATACTCCCCTTCTTCTCTTCTTTTTGTTTCTCATCAGGGGGTTGGGAAGGTGATCAATGTGAACAAGATGGTCAGGGCCGGATGCAGAGTGAAGATCCTCATAGCCGACCAGCGGACCGGACTGAAGGATTTGAGCGAGATCAGGGCCGCCGGTCGCCGCGCGATCGAGGTCTGGAAAGCCCTGGGCATGAGCTCGGACGGGATGGACTTCCTCTGGTGCTCCGAGGAGACGAGCAGGCGCGCGCACGAGTACTGGCCGCTCGTGATGGGGATCTCCCGGAACCACAGCGTCAGATGGTTAGCGAGGTAAGTATTTGGGTATTTGGCCATCTTCATCGCGTGTGTGTAGTTCTATAAGTTTCAAGTTGGTGTTTCTCCTTCTTCACTTCAAATGTGTCGAATATGCATCTGATTGTTGCGCCGTTTTGCTTTAGCTTGCATGCGGATCCGGACAATGTGGCGGGTAACCAGCTCTTGGAGCCCATCATGAAGTGCGCTGACACGCTCTTCCTCGAGGTTTGTGTGTCGCCCGCCTTGCCATATCTATTTAGATAGTACACTTTTTTGTCAGCTCAAAAAAGAGATATTACACTTTTTGTACATGTTTTCTACTGTGGGGTTATGCATGAGCTTTTCCATTGTAGCTTTCATTAACTTCTATACATGGATTCGGGTCAAAAAACTACTACTATACATGGAGGAATTCTGGAATTGTCGGGAAAAAAAACTACTTCATGGAGGAAGAAATAGAAAAAACTAAAACGTAAACCAACCCCTAATTTTCAGACAACAGGTGGAAACATAAATTTGGCAAACTGAAAGATATCATTGAAATTGTTCGTTTGGTAGCGATCTGACTTTATTAATTACCGAAAAAGGGTTTCCCCCCGCTTTGTATACAAAACAACCAACCGAACCATCCAACGATAGGTGCTGGGGCGGAAACAGCACAGTCACGCCCAAAAGAAACGAAAGAGAAAATACAAGAGAAACAAACGCCGACAACGGCGGATCGACAAAGAAACGAAGAAGCCTCGTGGCCGCTGCACCCACCGGAGATCTCCCACCAGACTCCGAGCCTCCGAAGCACCGGTACCAATCAACACCTCCAAGAAGGAACGCGACGAAGACGACGCTGCTGCCAAGGGTTTCCCCCGGTACGGTGAAGGGAGAGGAAGGGTAGCTCCGACGCCCTCCAGGAAGGTCTGGCGGCACCCACAAGCACCACCGCGTCGATGTCGGCCAGGCCAACAGAGATTTCTCCCGATCCCAACCTCCACCTCAGGCACTCCGAAGCTCGCCGCCAAACAGACCCTCACCCTGCGCCAGCCCGGACACGAAGCGTTCAACGCTGTCTCACCACGGCACCGTGAAGCATGGTCGGCACGATGAAGAAGAGGAGCCGGGACCAGGCAACAGCACCATCGGCACGCGGGAGGGCCCCACCTCCACCGCCGAAGACGGTAGCTGACCGGACGCAATGGCAGGCACACACCAGGCCCGTGGCCGCACAGGCCCGGCCGGGAACGCAGAGGCCCGTAAAGTTCCAGCCTTCGCGCTGCAGCCGGCACGCCGTCGGCTCCGCCGCCCCTGTCCAAGCCGCTCCCCTTCCTCCCCACACCGAAAGCCGCCAAGGGAGGCACCACCAACACGCGCACCGCCGGCCACCATCACCAGGTCACCGGACCGCCACCGGCCGAGCCGCACCACCGCCGCACGCCCACGACGGAGAGGAACCACCGCAGCCGCCGGCAGCCCGAAGCCGGACCCCAGCCGCCGCCCACGCCGCCCGCGGCCCTCGCCGCCTGCCGGGCGGAACCGGCCGCCGCGGCGAGGCGCGTTCCACCGCGCAGCCGGCCACGCCGCACCACGCGCCGCCGGAGGGCCGCGCGCGAAGGAGAGACCCGCGTCGCCCCCAACGCGCGGAGGAGGAAGAGCAGGGCCCCGCCGCCGCCGGCGCCGGACAGGCGAGCCCGGCCGTGCCCCCTGGCGGCGGCGAGGGAGGAAGGAGGAGGAGGGGAGACCGGAGGCGGCGGGATCTGGGCGCCCGCCCCGGCCGCCTCGCGGGTGGCGGCGCGGGCGGGAGGGGGAGCTTTGGACTTCTTTTGTTTAGCTTAGTTGTTCTTGGATCCTGACTTTATTAATTAAGAGTATCGCCAACAGTAGCCAAAAAATTTGATGCCCTAAAACTTGTTTTTGATGAGGAGAGAGAAGGTTTTTGGGCACCAGAAAAGTTTCTGCAACAGCCCTAAAATTGATTTTTTTTCCGAAAAGAAGGATGACCCCTGGTCTCTGCATTAGGGTGATGCATACAACCATTTTATTCATTATTCACACAGCCCTAAAATTGTTGCACTAAAATCCGACCTTCTTCTCTACTCCACAACTGCATACATATTGAAACGAACCATGACATGACAATTAATATCACAAGACACATAGTGAACAATATATCAAATTCAAGTTCAAATCCATTCATTCAAATTCAAGTTCAAAGTTAAGCCTACAACTGGAAGCATTGTGCATCACAAACACAAACAAAAGTGCATGGAACATGAATGTATAGAGTTATCAAATGCCATTGTCGCCATTGTCATCACTAGTGCTTCCGTTCTCTCCATTGCATCATTGGCACCATTGCCACTCATGAATCCTCCCATATGCCTCCTTCCATGGCACCAAATTTCTTACATGCTTCACACAATAACTTGTCTTCTTTGGTAGTGTAGTTGCCATTTCTCCCCTTTGGAGTTGCATCAATAAAGTCCTCCTCTTCCATGTCAAGAAGGTGCTCTTCTTGTGTTTCGTATCCTTGAGATACAAAATCTTGAGATGCAACACAAGTGTATTGCAAAAAAGTTTCATCATCTACAGTATATACAATTTGAAGAAAATACACATCACATCACATCATTGTCAGGGGTGAAAACGCTTGTTCTAGCCTTTGCTGGCCAAACTTGGCAGCGACGTACTTGCATCGTTATCTTGTTGAACACGTTATCTCCATGAAAAACGGTGGCATGAGGGTGTTTAGGCCTTTTTGAAGGCGTTGTTGTGGAAGAACTCGACTTACTCCTAGGTGTTGCATTCATATCTTGTAATGGTTAATGGTTATTATGCCGTAGTTGCTTTTGTTGTACTCTTGCCATCGGTGACTTTAGCCTCTTTTCCTTGCAACGACTTTAATAAAAATTGTTGTGTGCATCAATAGATGCAGAAGTCGGGGGTTCCAAACTCCCTTTTGACCCAAAAAAACACATCACAAATTGCATACATAATGCAATGAAAAAAGGGAAAAGGGAAAAGAAAAAAAAGGCACATTAAGTCGTCCACAATCACAATCGACCAGTAGAATATCCGTGTGGCGACCCCGTGATGCACACCTACGGCCACACGTTGTCCCCCAAAAGCGATCCTCCTCCATCGCTCATGTAAGTATGTCTCATGCTTTTGCACTCGGGTAGGAACTTTTCTTGGAGTTGGAGATGGCTATTCTAGGAGGTTCACGTCCTTTTCATGCGACTAAGCTTCAGTTTAAATAGACAAAATTATGAGTCAACTAGCAAAGTGTCCATACTACGCCATGGGATCACGGGAACATAAGGTCGAATTTGGTTTATTCAATATATAACCTTTGTGTGCTAGCTTTGATGAGTTTTGGCAGTTGGCAAATGTGGTAGGCGGACATTAGGAGATTAGTGAACGGACGATCACTAAGTCCAATCTTTATAAGTAGGAAAGATAATTTGATCTATCCCTCTGACGTCACTTAATATGACTCATAATCCTTCAACTGGACTTTTCATTTTCCAGACATTTCCCTAGACAACTTGTTTGGTTGAAGGTTACTATTAGAGAGGGAATGGGAATCTAGATTACCTGGAAGGCGCGAGTGCTTCGTATAGGATTTGTTTCAAGTCCTTCTTGATTCTAACGCTCAGATCACTACTACTCGCTCCGATCAATATTACTTGTCACTCAAATAAATGTATCTAGACGTATTTTAATGCTAGATATATCCATTTGAGCGACAAATAATACGGATCGGAGAGAGTACTATCTTTTACTACTTAGATTTTAATCGCCACAAGTATAAATTGATATAGACATCTGGATCCACAAAAATGGATGGCTCAAGACGAATTGGGGATACCATAAAAGCCGTCATGGTGTGCAGAATCTTGATAGTTATCAAAATATATTTTCTTTTTGTAGGCAGACATATGCCAGATGGGCATGGATCAAAGAGAGGTGAGTATGATGGCCAGAGGATACTGCGAGCACATTGGAAGGGCAAATAAACCAATATTTCTGTTGCATCGTATCCTATATAGTTTTTCGTGAGAATGATATTGTTGACAGATTTATTAATGTATATGTCTATGTGGTGTGAGATATTAGCTTGGTTTGTCAGAATGTGTTTCTCCTTGACGCTAATTATAGATGTGCTTCCTGGTTTCAAAGAAGGACAGCAGAGAATGTCAGAGAAGGATCCACTGTCAGCTATTTTTATGGAAGACACTGAGGTTTTTCTCACAAAACTCATCTTTACTTCCTCCCGGCATTGCTATACTGAGCTCTTGATTAGTGGAAACATCCATGCCTAATGTTATGGTGTGCATTTTTTCTTCTTCCGTGGTGACAATAATTTCATGGCCAACTTGTTTATTGCAGTCTGAGGTTACGAAAAAGATAAAGAAGGCTTTCTGCCCTCCCAAGATTACTCAAGGAAACCCATGCTTGGAGTACGTAGAGCATATCGTTCTCCCTTGGTTTAGAGAGTTCGAGGTGGTCCCACCTGATGGCGGTAACAGGTAACAGTATTTTTTTTCCCCGAGGAACCAAAATATTTCCCTAAGAAAAACACTAGCAGAATATTGTATTGCTGCAAGCCTGCAACTGATGCAAGAGCTCTTGCAAACATCTGCCTACCGCAATACATGTCAAGAAAGAATCCAATGATATGGCACGATTTTGATGGCTGTGTTCAACTGTAACATCTGTTGTTTGCTCTTAAGCAGGACCTACGTAGGAATCGAAGAACTCCGCGAGGATTACGGCAGTGGCACTCTACATCCCCGTGATCTGAAACCTGCTCTTGCAAAAGCAATAAACCAGATATTGCAGGTAAGAGGCACCTCCCGGTTAATGTTTCTTTTGTAGTAGAACAGGGGGTAAAGTGGACTTGTTTGACAGTCATGTTCAGTTTATTCCATGCTTTTACTTTTATTCGAAAATACTTCTATACTGCCTTAAAGATCTTACCAGTGCCTTATGTAAACAGCTTGTACGTGATCACTTCGAGAAAAATTGCGAAGCCAAAGGTCCGTGTGACGATGTAAAGGTACATGCCCCTTAAAACTCACTTGCATGAATGCTCACAATCATTTTGGTTGTCATCCGACAGAACTTCCATCCTCATGCATCATGCCTCCAAGGCCAATAAGCATTTTATTGTCAGTTTTAAAAAATAAGCATTTTATCTGATTTTCACGAACTCATTTCAGGTTTTAGTTGAATTGAGTTCTTGAATCATGCATTTTAGTAGCATTTGCTTGCTCTTTTGAGTATAATAGTGGTTACTCAAATCGAATTGCAATTTTTGTATTGTATACATCATGGCAAACATTGACAAATGTGCGACGAATTAACTTGGAACAATTACTGTTTTGCAGTGAGAGGAGCAACCAAGATAACCAAGAGCTTATGCGTGTTCTGGACACAATCATTTCTAGAGCTATGTGTACTTCAAACTATTGCAATCAAGATAACCAAGAACTACAGACATATTTTGGAAGAAACCGTTTTAGAAACTATGTATGGGTTTTTTCCAAGGAATTTTGTCTACTTTGAGCTACTCCTTCTGTATCAAAATATAAGACGTTTTTGGGTCTAAATCTTGACCCAAAAAGGTTTTATATTTTGATACAGATGGAGGATTTTCCATTACTGTGTCTGAATGACACTGAACACTTGCACAACTTCAAGTGGCTATCCAACTAAAAGCATTCTTTGGTGTATTCTTTAGATAAATCAGCATTTCTGCAAGAGCATGCTATGTTGACTGTATGTCCTTTGCTTTCAAGCATTGGTGTTCTAGTGTTAGTGCATCACATCTTTCAGATGAATTAAGAAGTCGGCAAACATGGTAGTGCTGAAGAAACATGTACTCTCTCTGTAAAGAAATATAAGATCATTTAGACCACTAAGATCATTTAGACCACTACTTTAGTGATCTAAATGATCTTATATTTCTCTACAGAGGTATGAAATAGGGAATGAGTAATAATTCAGCTTCAGTATGTCATAATTCTAGCATGCCAAGGAGGTAAAAGGGGGATTAAAAATCAGCTAACTAATACTGTAACTTTGAGGAAGAGTAAACATAAACATGCAATGCAACTCCCCAGATTGCAGTAGTGCCCGTACTAGACACACCACTAGTGTGATCTTGACTCACGTGGCCGAAGTTGGGACTTCAAACCACTAGATAGTTATGCATGGTCAATCGGGATACTGTTATGACCGGTTTACAATACAACCGGAGGAGGCCCACTGGGCAGTAGATTAAGGGCTTGGCCCACAAGTTATCTTAGGCTAGTTGTTTTCAGGTTATAAATATTAGATTGTAAGATACCTGTTGGAATTAAGCAATAAAGATAGTTCTATCCTATTGCCTGGCTCCAGAGGAGCCGGAAACCCTAGCCGCACCTTGCCCTAGCCGCGCCGCCCTCTTCTTCCTCGCGACGGCGCCCACGCGCCGGAGCCGCCGCCCTCGCCCCCAACCCTCGCTGTTCTGCCCGTATAACCTACGGAGTAGAGCCGGTAGGAACCCTAGCCCTACCAATTTGGTATCAGGTAACCGGGTTTCGACCATGTCTCCGCCAATTCCACCGCCACCACCACCGCTGCCCGCCAACTCCTCCACCACCGCCGCCTCTGCGCCGGGCGTCACGGCCTCGCTCTCGGCGGGCACCACGGCGTCGCTCTCAGCGCCGGCCCTAACGGCACCCGGCACCACGCCGGGCCAAGGGCAGCCACCGGCCCCGTCCAACACTCGCCGCCGCCGTCACCTCCCCCGCAGCTGCAACAGTTCACGCCGGAGGCCATGGCGGGCGTCCTCAACGACCTCGTCACCGCGGTTCAAGGGATCCGCCTCTACCTGGTAGGTCCGTACGGGCCGCCCCCACCACTCCATCCAGCCATGGCCGCGGGTCAGCAGGCGCTTCCGTGGTACTCGGCACCGGGGGCCATCACCGGAGGCTACCCGGCGCTTCCCGCCCCAGCGGCTGCACTGCCGCCTTGGCCGCAGTGGCCGCCGCAGATCGTGCCGGCAGCCCCGCCACTCGTCGCCACCACGGGGCCGCAGTGGCCCACCAGGACCGCGCCGGCCGCGCCGTCCTCCATCGCGCCCTACCTTCCAGCGGCCTCGGAGCAGGGTCCTCTTCGCCGAGCGGGCTCCCAATACAGGAGGTCCGCTTTCCGCCGTCCCCATCGCCACTCCCCGGCTGGCTCAACGGGCAGCCATCGGCCTACCAGGAGGCCCGTCCACTATCGGGTTTTCCGCTGCAGCCCGCGGTGTCGGGCGCCGCTGGGAACTACGCCGGGCCTTCCACCATGGCCTGTGCGCCATCATCCGCCCTCCGCACCGCCGAGGCAGTGGGCCAGGGCGCGCCACACCAGCAGCCGCCCCGGTTCGCCAAGATCGACTTCGCCACGTACGACGGCTCCGACGACCCGCTTAACTGGCTCAACTAGTGTGACCAGTTCTTTCGTGGCCAGCGCACGCTCGCATCGGAACGGACCTGGCTGGCATCCTACCATCTCCGCGGGGCCGCCCAGACATGGTACTACGCCCTCGAACAGGACAAGGGCGGCATGCCCCCATGGGATCGTTTCCGAGAGCTGTGCCTTCTTCGTTTTGGGCCACCCGTACGTGGGAGCCGCTTGGCCGAGTTGGGCCGTCTGCCATTCACCTCCACGGTGCAGGACTTCGCCGATCGCTTCCAGGCCCTGGCGTGCCATGCACCCGGTGTGACGGCCTTACAGCGGGCGGAACTTTTCATTGGCGGTCTCCCCGACCACATCCGCTTGGACGTCGAGATGAAGGGGCCCTAAGACCTTCAGACGGCCATGTACTATGCCCGGGCGTTCGGGCAGCGCGCCCAGGCCGTGACGCGTCCATCTGCGCCACGTGGGGGCCGACAGCTTCCCCGACCGTCTCCGGCGGCACCGGCGTCCCCTGCAGCCGTTCCGGCAGCCGCCCCGGCACCGACGCGGCCATTCAGGCGCCTCACCCAGGCGGAACAGTTGGAACGCCGGTGACTGGGCTTGTGCTTCAACTGTGATGCGCCCTATGCACCAGGTCATGTCTGTCCCTGCCTCTTCTACTTGGAGACAACAGACGAGTCTGAGGAGGAGCCACTGGAGGATGGCCTCGGCGCCCCAGCCCTTGCGGAGTCCGCAGCGGCACCTGCGCCCGCCCCGGCCACCGCCCTTGTGGTGTCCCTACACGCGCTGGCCGGCATCCGTGATGAACGGACGATGCTCTTACCAGTCATGATCCAGGGTGAGCGCCTGGTGGCCCTAGTGGACACAGGGTCCACACATAACTTCCTACCGGAGACCACCATGCGGCGCCTGGCATTACAGCCGACCGACGGTGAACAGTTGCGAGTCACCGTCGCTAATGGTGACCGTCTCCGCTGCCACGGGCTCGCCCGCGACGTGCCCATCACTATTGGCGACGAGCAATTCTCCATCACCTGCGCCGGCATCGACTTGGGCTGCTTCGACTTCATCCTCGGCGTCGACTTCTTGCGCACTCTTGGTCCTATTCTCTGGGATTTCGACGCGCTGACGATGACCTTCTGGCGGTTAGGCCGCCGCATTCGGTGGGCCGGCATTGGGGGTGCCGCACCCACCCCTCCACTCCAGCTCGCCGCGACCACGTCCATGGCCGAGCACCCACTATTGGAGAGCCTCCTACAACAGCCGGTGACATCTTCACCGAGCCACAGGGGCTGCCGCCCGCCCGCGCGTACGATCACCGTATACATCTTCTGCCAGGCTCTGCATCGGTGGCGGTACGGCCTTACCGCTATTCGCAGTTGCAGAGGATGAGTTGGAGCGGCAGTGTGCACTCATGCTCGCGGCGGGCATCATCCGACTATCCACTTCGCCGTTTACCGCACCGGTGCTTCTCGTCCGCAAGTCAGACGGCACATGGCGTTTCTGCATCGACTACCGTGCCCTTAATGCTGTCACACTCAAGGATAAGTTCCCTATTCCGGTGGTTGACGAGCTCTTCGATGAGCTCCACGGGGCGCGCGTCTTCACCAAACTCGACCTCCGATCGGGGTACCACCAGGTGCGCATGCACCCTGATGACATCGCCAAGACGGCGTTTCGGACTCATCACGGCCACTTCGAGTTCTTAGTGATGCCCTTTGGCCTCACCAACGCCCCGGCAACTTTCCAGGCTCTGATGAACGACATCCTCTGACCCTACTTACGCCGGTTTGTGCTCGTTTTCTTTGATGATATTCTGATCTACAATGCATCTTGGGCAGAGCACCTACAGCATGTCGCCATCGTCTTCAACGAGCTTCGGGCGCACCATCTCCATCTTAAGCGCTCGAAGTGCTCGTTCGGGACGCCTTCGGTGGCCTACTTGGGCCACGTCATCTCGGCCGATGGGGTCGCTATGGACGCCGACAAGGTGGCCGCCATCGCTGCCTGGCCGACGCCCCAGTCTCCGCGGGCTCTTCGCGGGTTTCTCAGCCTTACGGGCTACTACCGGAAGTTCATCCGGGAGTTTGGTGTCATTGCTTCTCCACTCACGCGGTTGTTGCGCCGCGACGCGTTCGCCTGGGATGCGGAGGCAACGACAGCCTTCGAGGCCCTCAAGGGGGCCCTCACGACGGGGCCCGTTCTTCAGATGCTGGACTTCGACCGGCCGTTCGTTGTGGACTGTGACGCCTCAGGTGTGGGGTTCGGCGCTGTGCTTCATCAGGGCCCGGGCCTCTTGCTTTCTTCAGCCGGCCCTTCGCCCCGCGCCATCTCAAGCTCGCGGCGTACGAGCGGGAGCTCATTGGCTTGGTGCAGGCGGTGCGCCATTGGTGGCCCTATCTGTGGGGCCGGTCTTTTCAGATTCGCACGGACCACTACAGCCTCAAGTTCTTGCTGGATCAGAGGCTCTCCGCCGTGCCCTAGCATCAATGGATTAGCAAGCTCTTCGGCTTCGATTTCTCCGTCGAGTATCGCCCGGGTCGTCTTAACACCGTGGCCGATGCCTTATCCCGCCGCGATGCCAACCTCGACTCCGTCACCGGCGACTCCGAGGGGCAGGCACTCTGCATCCGCTCAGGGCCGACTTTCGGCCTCTTCGACGACATTCGCCGGGCCACTGCGACCGCCGCCGATGCGGTTCTCCTGTAGCAGCAGCTGGCGGCCGGCGACCTGGAGGAGCCATGGCGCCTCTCCGATGGCCTGCTGGTCCATGGGCGCCGTGTCTTCGTTCCCGCTCATGATGATCTCCGTCACCAGGTCTTGCTGCTAGCCCACTCGGCTGGCCATGAGGGTGTGCAGAAAACCCTCCATCGTCTCCGTGCCGACTTCTACATTCCTGGTGATCGTGCCCTTGTTCGCGATTGGGTGCGCTCTTGTGCGACGTGTCAGCGCAACAAGACGGAGACGCTACGGCCAGCTGGTCTTCTTCAACCCCTGGATGTGCCTTCTCAGGTTTGGGCCGATATCTCCATGGACTTCATCGAGGGGCTTCCCAAGGTGGGAGGCAAGTCGGTCATTCTCACAGTGGTCGACCGCTTTTCTAAATATGCTCACTTCATCGCGCTGGGGCATCCTTACACCGCCACGTCCGTGGCTCGTGCCTTCTTTGACGGTATTGTCCATCTGCACGGATTTCCTGCTTCGATCGTCAGTGATCGCGACACGGTGTTCACAGGCCATGTCTGGCGCGATCTCTTCAGGATGGCGGGCGTTAAGCTCCGCTTCAGCAGGGCCTTCCACCCCCAGACGGATGGCCAATCAAAGGTGGTTAACAAGGTGATCGCCATGTATTTACGTTGTGTTACAGGTGATCGGCCTCGTGCTTGGGTGGATTGGCTCGCATGGGCGGAGTACTGCTACAACACCTCCTATCACTCTACCCTGCGTGCGACACCATTTGAGGTGGTCTACGGGCGGCCACCTCCGCCGATCTTGCCGGTGGACCCGGCTACGGCGAGGACGGAGGCCGCAGGCGACCTTATTCGAACCCATGACGAGATGCTTGCGGAGGTCCGTCAGCGTCTCCTTCAGGATCAGCAGCTGGCGCAACATTACTACAACAACCACCATCGCGAGGCGGAGTTCGTGGTGGGTGATTGGGTGTGGCCGCGTCTTCTTCACCGCTCTACGCAGTCACTCGACCCGCGCGTGAAGCGCAAGCTCGGGCCTCGCTACACGGGACCCTTCGCCATCTTGGAGCGCATTGGGCAGGTGGCCTATCGTCTTCAGCTGCCGGCCGGCGCTCACATCCATGATGTGTTTCATGTGGGGCTGCTCAAGCCTTTTCATGGAGATCCACCGGCGGCTCCACCAGCGCTTCCCTCGACCATCAATGGACGTCTTCTTTCGGAGCCAGAGAAGGTGTTGAAGGTGCAACTTCGTCGCGGGGTATGGTTCATCTTGATCCAGTGGGCGGGTCTTCCTGTGGAGGAAGCTACTTGGGAGCCACGTGAGGATTTCCGCCAACACTATCCAGACTTTCAGCTCGAGGACGAGCTGTTTGTCCAGGTGGGGAGAGATGTTATGACCGGTTTACAATACAACTGGAGGAGGCCCGCTGGGCAGTAGATTAAGGGCTTGGCCCACAAGTTATCTTAGGCTAGTCGTTTTCAGGTTATAAATATTAGATTGTAAGATACCTTTTGGAATTAAGCAATAAAGATAGTTCTATCCTATTGCCCGGCTCCAGAGGAGCCGGAAACCCTAGCCGCACCTTGCCCTAGCCGCGCCGCCCTCTTCTTCCTCGCGACGGCGCCCACGCGTCGGAGCCGCCGCCCTCGCCCCAACCCTCGCTGTTCTGCCCGTATAACCTACCGAGTAGAGCCGGTAGGAACCCTAGCCCTACCAGATACACTGTCACTGAAGTAGATTTAACAAGGAACATCAAATTGGTACTGAAGTAGGCAATACATAAGCTCATATATCGCAGTTTTGTGCTACTTCAACTCACATACTTAGGAGAAATACCTCAATTCAGAGAAGCAACAGATGGAATACTAATGCTAGTGGAAAAAGAACATTGGCCAGTCTTCACAAGGCACACTCCAGCAACCTAAAGATAACCCAGGGGCTTGAACTGACCAGAGCTGTCTCCCATTTCAAAATAGGTTGGCATATAGCAGAGGCAGAGGAAAGGGTCATCACATGAGAAGTCAGATCCTCTCGAGAGGCTCCACGTAGTAGGAAATTTACTGAAGGTGAGTTGCAATTTATGGCCTCCACTGGCCCATTTGGCACCCTCCAGAGCTTTCATCTTGATAGCGATCTGTAGAGGCACATCATACCTTCCAAACTTCAACTCAACCACCATCCGCTCCAGCACCTTTGCATTCTCGGCAATGAACATGAGAAAGGCAAACTCATTCTGATGCCCATGGTACTCACAGAAAACAATACTTTTGAGGCGCGATCGGACACACTCAATCATACCATTCTCCTGCCAGAACTTGAGACGGAGATTGCCAGTGGGTTCATGAGTTTGCCCAGACTGCAAAAAGATATTGACGCATAGTTGAGCTTTATGTGATGACATATAATATAGGAGTGATGTGCTGCTATCCCATGATGATCAGGCAATTGAAAAATTAATGAATGATAGGAAAATGTTGGTTTTACCTCGATAAGAAGATTCTCGACGTTCGGAAAGCACATGAGAAAGCTACGCAACATCTTGACTTCATTGTGGATTCCAAAATGTAGACTCAATGCTAACATCTGGACACTGGGTACAATCGTGCTTGGGCTCTCACCCCTCCCATGCCATGGAGGCCATGGACCAGAGGGGAAACCCTTCTCCCATCTAGGGAGGAGGTCAAGGAAGAAGAAGAAGGAGGGGGGCTCTCCCCCCTAGCTTCCGGTGGCACCAGAGTGCCACCGGGGGCCATCATCATCACCGCAATCTTCACCAACAACTTCACTGCCATCATCACCAACTCTTCCCCCTCTATGCAGCAGTGTAACCTCTCTCTTACCCGTTGTAATCTCTACTTAAACATGGTACTCAACGCTATATATTATTTCCCAATGATGTATGGCTACCCTATGATGTTTGAGTAGATCCGTTTTGTCCTATGGGCTATTTGATGATCAAGATTGGTTTGAGTTGCATGTTTTATTATTGGTGATGTCCTGTGGTGCTCTCCGTGTCGCGCAAGCGTGAGGGATCCCCGCTGTAGGGTGTTGCAATACGTTCATGATTCGCTTATAGTGGGTTGCGTGAGTGACTGAAACACAAACCCGAGTAAGGGGGTTGTTGCGTATGGGATAAAGAGGACTTGATGCTTTAATGCTATGGTTGGATTTTACCTTAATGATCTTTAGTAGTTGTAGATGCTTGCTAGAGTTCCAATCATAAGTGCATATGATCCAAGTAGAGAAAGTATGTTAGCTTATGCCTCTCCCTCATATAAAATTGCAATAATGATTACCTGCCTAGTTATCGATTGCCTAGGGACAAATAACTTTCTCGTAACAAAAAGCTCTTTACTAAAACTAACTTAGTTGTGTCCTTATCTAAACAGCCCCTACTTTTTATTTACATGCTCTTTATTATCTTGCAAACCTATCCAAAAACACCTATGATGTAGGGTGGAACCCTAATCGCCCGATCTTTCACGAAAGGAGCAGATCCCGTCCAAGAACGCGAAGAACACGAGGGGAAAATGAGGGAAAACACAAGAGGAAACACGAGAGAATCACTCAACCAACAAGAATAGATCACACATGCGTTAGATCGATGAACACAAAGGTGAGATACACGATCCACAATCAACTAGGGACAATACATAGGTAGCCGGTCTTCTCCGTGAGGAGGTCTTGAATCCACGGGGGGATCTTCCCTTAGAAAGGGGGCTTGAATCCAAAGGGATCTTCTCCGAAGAGGTCGCAGTCTCTCGCAAGGAGGAGATCCGATATGGATGAGCGTAGCTCTATCTCTCAAATGAGCTATCACAACGCTAACCCTAGAAAGGAGGAGGGAGAGGTCTATTTATAGTCTTAGTGCAAATGGGGGTGAAGTGAAGGGGTACATGGGCCTCAGCCCGCAACTGGACACAGCCAGGTACCGGACGTCCGCTGGGGACCAGTCGTCCGGTGGCTCGTGGGCGGCCGGACGTCCGGTAGGGGCCGGTCGTCCGCTCGATCTGGCTCGGATGCTGGTGTAGCGGATTTCCGGTCTGGACCGGTCGTCCGGTCGCCGGTCGTCCGGTGGCGTCGGATGTCCGCTCGTTTGGCTCGGGTGCAGGGACACCGGTCGTCCGGTCTGGACCAGTCATCCGGTGGACTTCAGGCGCCGGACGTCCGGACCCGATCGGTTGTCCGGTGGCTGGAGCTTCTTCGACAGCTCTTCTTCTTGCGTCTTCGTTTCCACGCTTCCCTCGTGGATGGTGTAGGTGTTCCTTGGCGCTTGCACTCCTCCTCATCGTCCGTAGTGTTCCGACAATACCTATGCATGCACACGAGTGGAGTGTCAAGTAGTATACCATCCTCGAAGGGGTCAAGTGAGCACGTGTAAAGGAGATGATTCACCTTTATGTATGTGAAGTAGATGTCGCACGTGTCACTTGCCAAACGGACTCTTGACATGGTGATGTCCATAGGATGCTCCGCATCATCTCCCCTCCCTTGGGAAAGATCCGACCTTGGATCGAAATCCAAATCACCATGGGAAAGAGATGGCGTCACCGTGTAGGAGTGGTCGATCACCAAGTTCTCATCATCTTGAAGCTCGAAATGGGCACACTCCAATGTCGCACCGTCTAGTGATTCCTTCAAAATGAGCAAGGACAACAAACACTTGGAAAAACAAATGTGGTTAGCGTTAGTGCAAAACCAAGCATTCAAGAGGTTATTCACCAAACAAGTGTCGTCATCATGCAAAGCATATGGTTTGACAAAGGATTGTGACATGGCATGTAAGCACATAAATTGAGCATAATCAAGGATATCATGGGGACAAGCATGTAAATGTGAGGTATTGATGCAAATATGTTGGACAAGTGAAGAAGCATCTACCTCAAGTTCATAGCAAGCATTCACAAATTGCTCAATGAAAGGTCTATGGTAGGCATAGGAATCATTCACAACACCAAATAAAATGAAGTGTCTAAACACATGTGTCAAGTGCAAGACAATCCAATCATAATGTGCATTGGGTGTAGTGAATATCGTGTGGCACTCAACACAATAGAAAGAGCAATTGTTCATCATGTGTGAGTCAATCAAGTCAAGCATAGTAATCAAGTCGCGCAAGCTAGTAGTGCGAAGATGCAACATACTAGAGGAAAGCATGGCAATCATGTCATGTGAGCAAATAATAGTCATAGGCAATGTACATGACATATCGCAAGCACGAACACAAAAGCAAGATCATAGTATCATCATAGGCATGGGGCACAAAGCAAACATGGCAATAACAAGCAATGTCTCCACCAAGCTTGCAAAATACACATACAAGTATGAGAATCAATCATCATGTGTAATGCAAAGCATGTGTCACGAATGCATGGCAAAAGCATAGTAATGTGCATATCATGCAAAGTGAACATGGCAAGATGGGCATAGAATATGTAGTGGACAATAACCCATAGCCGAGTGAGGGTCATGTAGAAGAATTGCGCGAAGTCTTTGCGCGAAGAGAGCGGTGGGAAAGACAATCCATGGGATCCCAAGTCATTGTTGATCTCTAGAGCTCGTTTTGTCAACTCGTGGGATTGCGAGGTTGACAAGTATTCATGGGTACCTACACAAAAGAAACACAAATGAAAGAAATTATGTGTGTGGTAAATGTACACATCATCCATCATGATGTGTATGTGCACCCGAGAGTTAGTACAAGTTAAGCATCGCTCAAAGAAATTCGATGCATGGTATAAGAACATGCCATCCATCATGAAAGAGTAGTTATTGTGTATAACATGATGGGGATGCAAATTGAGCATACAAGTATAAGGCACAACAATAGCATTGTTATTCATGGGGAGCATATTATGCACACAAGTATTGGGATCATGCAATGGATGGGATGAATCAAAATCTCCTAAAATGTATGAGGAGACTATGGGGGTCTCCTCATGAGCAATGTTGGAAACATCATATGGAGAAAATGGACAACATCCAAAACAATGCATATCCGAAGCTAGGTGGTTATGGCATGACATATGAGATAAATGATGCAAAGGTAGCATGTCAATATCATCACAAGAGAAACAAATGCCAATAACCATAGGCTTGTCATCTATGCCATAAGTGCAAATTAGGTTAATCTTAATGGCATATGCATAGTCACTATGAAGAGATTGCAAATATGACATGTGGTCAATCTCATGCATAGCATATGACAAGTCAAGCGGATTGGCAAACATGATGTGACTGAGAGAATTAGCACAAGAAATCCTATGCAACATGGCAGCACAACTAATAGACTTCACATGAGAATCATCATACTCATTGTAAATGGGCAACAAATCATCACATGAGGAAGTCGCACTAGCATGAAACATGGAAATAGGTGGATCAACATCATGCAAGCAATCAATGTCAAGAATGTCCACTAGTGGGACTAGAGCATCACCTTCACCTATGTTACCATTGTCATTCCACTCTTGTGGTGTAGGTGAGGTGGGAAAGATCAAATGGTGGTCAAGATCATCATTGTGATGGAACCATGTGGGGGGTGCATTATATTCCACCATGGCCATCGTCTTGTCCAAAGGTAGGATGAAGTCGTCGAGAATCGGCGCGTCATCATATAAGGGACCTAGCACCAAATGAGAAGACACAATAGAGGTAGAGGTCAAGTCGTTAGTGTTGAAAGTGGCCTCACATGACCTATCAACTATCTCACTCTCTCTATGTGGTGGTTCACTCACTCCCTCAAAATAGGTGCACTCAATCTCACGTATGGTGGAGTCACTCATCTCACTCAAGTGGTGGGGTTTGTGGCTCTCCTCACATGGGAATTGATGCAACACATCATATATGGGGCTAGTGGTGAAGTCACTCTCACTCTCAATATGGTGGAAAAAGTCACTCAAGTCATCAAACGTTGCCGTGGTCAAAGGGAAAATCCCATGCTGAACCATCTCATCGTCGTCGCCATGGATGAAGGCCGAAGATGGCACATCATCACTCTCGCCTCCTAAGATGGAAGCATCATCCTTGCTCGCCACCGTGTCGCTCGCCTCCAAGGCTTGGTCCTTGAGGGTCTCCGTAGTCATAATCGTTGCCGCACCGTCTTGAAAAAGAGTTATGGAGGACTCGGCATTGTCAATGCCACAAAGAGGGATGTTGGTGAAGTCTAACGTGGGAGCATCGTCTTGGAGCTCGTCGGGCTTGGACATCATGGTGGTACTAGCCTCATGCTCGGTATCATGGAGCTTGGTCGTCGCGAAGTGGGCTTGGGGTGGAGAAAGTTTGGCCTTCATGAGTTCTTGTTCTGCCTTGAGAGCACCAATGTAGTTGTCGTCGAGGGACTTGTAGTTCTCGAGGAAGATCGTCTTGGAGATGTCGTTGTGCAATACCATCATGAAGTGGAACTTCATCGAAATGGGGTCGTCCACGCCGGCTCGTCGCAAGGCAATCTTCATCTCCTTGAAGTACTCGTCGATGGACTTGGATCCTTGGATGGTGTTCTCCAATTGGCGTTGAAGTTGTTCCGTGTAGGTTGGAGGCACAAACTCTTGCTGCAAAGCTCTCTTCGTCTTGGGCCAACTCATGTCGTAGCTCTCCGAAGGTGTGTGAAGCCACCATGTGGACGCGTAGTCGTGGAAGTTCCTTGTGGCGCACTTCACTTGATCTTCGGGAGGGACTTGATGTAGCTTGAGGTAGTCGTCCATCAAACGCTCCCACTCGAGATACTCCTAGGGTTCTTGAGTCCCATAGAAAGGAATCGTGTGGTCGATGTCGAGGTCGTAGTAGCTCGTGGAAGTCGCGGACTTGAGCTTGGGGAGCTTCTCTTGAGCGTAGTCTTGAGGTGCTTGTTGGCGAAGATGCCATATATCCGAAGGCGAAGATGCCTTGAAGTCGTTTGGCGAAGATGCCAAAGTGGTTGGTGTAGCCGTAGCTCCGTCTTGGTGGTGCTTGTCTCGCGGTCTTCTCTTTTGGTCATGAAGTTTGGACTTGGCATGAAGTAGGGCTTGTTGCGACTTGTAGGTAGGCGCATCTCGAGCATCTTCATGATGACGTTGTCATTGTCGTGCTTGAGCTCGATGTAGATGTCGTTTGTCGTCGTCATGCACATGTTGCTTAGAGGTGACTTGCCCTTCATGACGAGGTGGATCAAAAACGTGATGGTGGTCGCCATAGAGATGTGGACGTGGACGACTTGCGCTTGCATCATTTTTGCGCTCCGAAGACTTGTGACTTGAACGTCACCGCCTTGAGGATGATGAAGGGGAAGAACGGATGATCAACAAGGTCCGAATCTCCCCCATCCTTGAATCTTGCTCCTCCTTTTGTGCGGAAAGCTTGTTGTTGATGTAGTTGTACACGCCGTCATTGTTGTGGAAGACCGGAGATGAAATGCCTTGCCTATCCATCACAAGATTCGAGCCAATATGAGTGGAGAAAGAGAAGAACGAATACCAAATGTACCTTGACCGAAGTTGAAAGTGGATCAATGATCACTCCAATGTGGACAAGGAAATAGCACAATTGGTACCAATTCTTGTCGGTTTCTCACACCTACACAAGTAAGGCTTATGGTGGAGCTCGGTGAGGATAGTGGCACAAAAATTTGATGTAAAATGTTAGCAAGAGTCATTAATGTTGAAAGAGATTCACAAATTCACAAGTGTAACAAGTAGACCAATAGCAATATGTGGCACATGGAAACACACACACGGATAGATAAATGGGGTCATGCAACCAAGGATGAGCACAAAATGTGGAAACCACGGAAAACGCTCGTGTTGCACAACTCAAGAGAGACGCTAGCATGATTGCTCTATAGGCGGATACGACACTTGTGCACAACCTATAAGATGCAAAATGGATAACTTTCTATCACAAGTATGCTATGTATGCATGGTTCCCGGTGCTTGATCCATGATGATCGGATATGAAAATCTTATGTGTAATGTGGGATGATGCTATGGCACTTGCTTACAAGCTCTTTGTTCACTCTTTTTCTTTGCTTAAAAGCTTTATTCTTTTTTTGTAATGCCACAATGCGAAATGCACAAACCAAGATAGCAATTGTATATATGCGGGAACAAACTTGAGGCACACGAGATGATATGATACCAATATGATATGGTATGTATGCAATGTATGGTGTAGATCACTAATGTGCACCAGTAACGTTGCCGGCAATACTCAAATGGCTAGTCTCGATAGGCAAGTAACGCAAAATGGGCTAGGGGTTATCAATGCAATGGCAAGGGAATGTATAATGGAGGGATACCATGATACCAAGATGATATGGAGGTTACCGTCCGTGTCGATGATGAGTGGCGGTGATCTTGATGGAGATACCAAGATGATGGAGACTCGTCCCTAAGTAGCCGAAACACCTTAGGAAACGGAAAAACCACAACTCAAAATCTCAAGGGAAAAAGTCAAATGGTGGTAGCGGGAAGTGGTGGTGTTGCACTAGGCAATGCGGAAGTGGAGGTTATGGTGGTGGACTATACACGATGTTGGAGTTGAAAGCACGGTCCCTAAGTAGCCGAAACACCTTAGGAGACACAACTCACAACACAACCAAAATTGGGTTAAGTTGGGGTGGCGGAAGTGTATAGTGGTCAAGCCTATGCGGAAGTGGTGGTGGTGGTTGATGAAGAAGCAACCATCCCTAAGTATCCTAGACACCTTAGGAGACTCAAATCACTCCTCAAGCAACCACATATGCGCCAGGGATCAATATGGGTTAGGTTGCGGAAGTCGGTGGTGGTGTAGCGGATGATGTGGTGTAAGCCCTTTGCAAAGATGCCAAAGTTCCAAAACTTTGATGGAGTCAAATGATTTTGGTGGTATTTTTGTGGGAAGGAGGATGTCAAGAGCTTTTAAACGTGCTAAAGAATGTCAAAATCGGAGTTCGGATGAATTAGTTATGGCCGAAAAAAAATCAGCCGAAGTTGATATCTACAGGTAGCGGACGTCTGGAAAAAACGGTCGTCCGGTCGCCGGACGTCCGGTCGGGTCGGAAATCCGCTGATTCTGCTCGGGTTAGGGGGTTCCGGTTGTCCGGTAAGGTCGGACGTCCGGTGGTTCCTGCGGCTCCGACGTCCGGTAAGGTGACGGTCGTCCGGTGTATCGGGGTCAACTCCAGATCCGAGATTCGGGACGCGATTTTGGGCGGAATTTGGGGATTTTGGGGTCAAAATTGATGAGATTTCGTGGATGAAAGATGGGGAAACTTGGGGATATGCTAGGTCCACTCGAAACCAAGAAAATCCATGGATCAAAATCAACAAAACATCATCAAACCAACAAATCACAAAAAAAATTGGGGCTATTTTTGGTGGGGATTTTCGAATTTAGGACGAAATCAAGCAAAAGAAGGCTAGAAAACGGTGGGGAGGCTCCGAAATTGTGATCAACGTGGCTCATGATACCAAGATGATGGTATCAAGAGACAAGCTGGCTCTGATCCAAGATGATGTAGGGTGGAACCCTAATCGCCCGATCATTCACGAAAGGAGCAGATCCCGTCCAAGAACGCGAAGAACACGAGGGGAAAACGAGGGAAAACACAAGAGGAAACATGAGAGAATCACTCAACCAACAAGAATAGATCACACATGCTCTAGATCGATGAACACAAAGGTGAGATACACGATCCACAATCAACTAGGGACGATACATAGGTAGCCGGTCTTCTCCGTGAGGAGGTCTTGAATCCACGGGCGAATCTTCCCTTAGAAAGGGGGCTTGAATCCAAAGGGATCTTCTCCGAAGAGGCCGCGCTCTCTCGCAAGGAGGAGATCCTATATGGATGAGCGTAGCTCTATCTCTCAAATGAACTGTCACAATGCTAACCCTAGAAAGGAGGAGGGAGAGGTCTATTTATAGTCTTAGTGCAAATGGGGGTGAAGTGAAGGGGTACATGGGCCTCAACCCGCTACTGGACACAGCCAGGTACCAGACGTCCGCTGGGGACCGGTCGTCCGGTGGCTCGTGGGCGGCCGGATGTCCGGTAGGGGCCGGTCGTCCGCTCGATCTGGCTCGGATGCTGGTGTAGCGGATTTTCGGTCTGGACCGGTCATCCGGTGGCGTCGGACGTCCGCTCGTTTGACTCGGGTGCAGGGACACCAGTCGTCTGGTCTGGACCGGTCGTCCGGTGGATCTTCAGGCGCCGGACGCCCGGACCCAATTGGTCGTCCGGTGGCTGGAGCTTCTTCGACAGCTCTTCTTCTTGCGTCTTTGTTTCCACGCTTCCCTCGCGGATGGTGTAGGTGTTCCTTGGCGCTTGCACTCCTCCTCATCGTCCGTAGTGTTCCGACAATACCTATGCATGCACACGAGTGGAGTGTCAAGTAGTATACCATCCTCGAAGGGGTCAAGTGAGCACGTGTAAAGGAGATGATTCACCTTTATGTATGTGAAGTAGATGTCGCACATTTCACTTGCCAAACAGACTCTTGACATGATGATGTCCATAGGATGCTTCGCATCAACCTACATAATACTTCTAGTTTCATACTTGTTCTAGGTAAAGCGAACATCAAGCGTGCGTAGAGTTGTATCGGTGGTCGATAGAACTTGAGGGAATATTTGTTCTGCCTTTAGCTCCTCGTTGGGTTCGACACTCTTACTTATCGAAAAATGTTGCGATCCCCTATACTTGTGGGTTATCACGCCCCAAGTGGGAGGAGTCCCACTTGGGCTCATAGTCCAATTCGGCCCTCTTCCTTTTATCGGAGGGGGAAAGGGGTAAGGAGAGGGAGAAGGAGAAGGAGAAGGAGAAGGAAAGGGGGGCACCGCCCCCTCCCCTAGTCCAATTCGGACTCCTCCCTTGGGGGGGGCGCCACCCTTGTGGGCTGGCTTACCTCCCTCCTATGACCCATGTGGCCCATATCTTCCCCTCGGGGGTTCCGGTAACCCTTTGGTACTCCGATACATACCCGATACATTCCGAAACACTTCCGGTGTTTGAATACGTTCGTCCAATATATCAATCTTTACCTCTCGACCATTTCGAGACTCCTCGTCATGTCCGTGATCTCATTCGGGACTCCGAACAATCTTTGGTCACCAAAACACATAACTCATAATACAAATCATCATCGAACGTTAAGCGTGCGGACCCTACGGGTTCGAGAACTATGTAGACTGATGTCTACTACGCGACTTTATTCTTGAAGACACGTGTTGGGCCTCCAAGCGCGGATTTTTGTAGGACAGTAGCAATTTTCCCTCAAGTGGATGACCTAAGGTTTATCAATCCGTGAGAGGTGTAGGATGAAGATGGTCTCTCTCAAACGACCCTTCAACCAAATACAAGAAATCTCTTGTGTCCCCAACACACCCAATATACAATGGCAAATTGTATAGGTGCACTAGTTCGGCGAAGAGATGGTGATAAAAGCGTAATATTGATGGTAGAATTATATTTTTATAATATGAATAAATAAAAACAACAAGGTAGCAAATAGTAAACGAGCACAAAAATGGTATTGCAATGCTTAAAAATGAGGCCCAGGGTCCGTACTTTCACTAGTGCAACCTCTCAACAATGCTAACATAGTTGGATCATATGATTATCCCTCAAAGTGCAATAAAGAATCACTCCCGAGTTCCTATTAGCGGAGAACAAAAGATAGAAATTATTTGTAGGGTACGAAACCACCTCAAAGCTATTCTTTCCGTTTGATCTATTCAAGAGTTCGTACTAAAATAACACAAAGATATTCTTTTCGTTTGATCTATCCTAGAGTTCATACTAAAATAACACCAAAGCAAATTCATATTCATAATACTCAATCCAACACAAAGAACTACAAGGAGACCCCAAAGTTTCTATCGAAGAAAATATAATAAAAACATGCATCAACCCATATGCATAGATTACCCCAATATCACCGCGGGGATCCGCGAGTTGAATGCCAAAACATATATCAACTGAATCAATATGATACCCCATTATCAGCTCAAGTATTCATACCGCAAGACATACATCATGTGTTCTCATATCTGAATATTCAATCCGACAAGACAAAACTTCAAAGGGTGAAGATTCAATTCATCACAACAAGAGTATAGAGGAGAGAAACACCATATGATGCGACTATATTAACAAAGCCCATGATATAGATCATGAGAGAGAGAGAGATTAAACACATAGCTACTGGTACAAACCCTCAGCCCCGAGGGTGGACTACTCCCTCCTCATCATGGTGGCCACCGGGATGATGAAGATGACCACCGGAGATGATTCCCCCCTCTGGCAGGGTGCCGGAACGGGTCTAGATTGGTTTTCGATGGCTACGGAGCCTTGCAGCGGCGGAACTTCTGATCTAGGTTAACCCAGAGGGGTTTTAGAATATTTGGGAATTAATAGTGCAAAGAAGGGGTACGGGAGGCCACCGAGGTGGGCACAACCCACCTGGGTGCCAGGGGGCCCTGGCGTGCCCTGGTGGGTTGTGCCCCCTCGGGGCACCCCCCAGGTGCTGCTCCGGCCCATCGGGAGTCCTATGGTCCATAAAAAATTCACAAAAAGTTTCGCGGTGTTTGGACTCCGTTTAATATTCATTTTCTGCGATGTAAAAAACAAGCAAAAAACAGCAACGAGCACTAGGCACTGGGTCAATAGGTTAGTCCCCAAAAATGATATAAAGTTTCTATAAAATGATTGTAAAACATCCAAGAATGATAATATATTGGCATGAATACTTCATAAATTATAGATACATTGGAGACGTATCAGCATCCCCAAGCTTAATTCCTACTCGTCCTCGAGTAGGTAAATGATGAAAGAAATAATTTATGAAGTGTGAATGCTAGCAACGTGCACAAGTTTGATCAATGATAATTTCAATCACTTTTCCTAGCATCATAACAACAATTCTTTCTTATAAAACTTCTCATGTTATAGTGTCAACCCATTCACATGTTAAGGTTCAAACAATGAATTCTCTTGAAACCCAACAACCTATGTTCTCAGTCACTAAGCAATTGCAATTCAACTTATTCAATAGAGTTTAAGTAAGAGCTCCACATACTCAACCATCATATAGTCTTCTATGATTTCTAACACTCACCTTGTACACATGAGCAAAACGTTTCAACCGGACATAGAGAAAGGTAGGGGCTTATTGTTTTGCCCTCCAACGTATTCACCTCAAGGGTGATCAAGAATAATAACTCATGCTACCCATATCCAACTGGATATATGTGCCTAGATCTTTCCTCACCACATGATGCTTGCCAAAAGAGAAAAATAAAAAGGAATAGAGAGAAAAACTTTGACTCTTTGCATAAAAGTAAATACATAAAAGTAAAAGATAGGCCCTTCGCAGAGGGAAGCAGAGGTTGCCATGCGCTTATTTGTTTGTATGCTCAACCCCTTAGTGCAAAAGAACATCACGTTGTATTGCCCCTTATGATGGCAACCTTTATTATGCAGCCTACTGCTTTTATTCTTTGCCATCACAAGTTCGTACAATGCTCAATTTTCTCTCACACTAAATGATCTCACACTTTTAGAAGCAATTTGCCTTATTGCACCGATGGAAACTTACTTGAAGGATCTTGCTCAATCCTTAGGTAGGTATGGTGGACTCTTGAAAATAAGATTTGGATTTAAGGGTTTTTGGATGCACAAGTAGTATCAATACTTGGTGCGGAATTTTTGGCTAGCAAAGATGGGGGGCAAGCACCACATGTTGAAGGATCTATGACAATATAACTTCTATGTGAATATGAACAAACATAAACCATTACGTTGTCTTCCTTGTCCAACGTCAACAATTTTGACATATAATATTTTGATGGGGTCTCACAATCACAAAATATTTCCATGATAGTGTATTTGCATGTGAATGTTCTCTTCTTTATACTAATTATTCGTGAATTGCTTGTGTGACCAATATTGTGATTGTCAAGCCTCAAAAGATTTCACCTTCTAAACCCAATGTGAAGCTACCACTAGGCATGATATGATTTCAACTTCATGACATTCAATTTATTTACTCATAGGATATAAGTGAAGTTCAAGAGTAAATGACAAGCTACTCCAAAAAGATATAAGTGAAGATCATGAGCATACTATTTCTTTCTCTCAAATTAATTTAAGTGAAGCAAGAGAGGATGTAATGCCCACGATGCGGCTATATCTCCAACGTGTCAAGGCATGACTTAGAGGCATAACCGCATGGTGGTTTTCTCGCAAGAGGGGTAATCTTCACACAATCCCATGTACTGAATAAGAAAGGGATAAAGAGTTGGCTTACAATCGCCACTTCAAACAAATAACAAGTTAAACATACATCATCCGGAGTACAATTAAGGTCCGCTATGGTACCAAAATAAAGGAAGACAACCCCAAATGCTAGATCTCTGATCGTCCCAACTGGGCTCCACTACTGATCATCAGGAAACAAAACATAGTAACGACCAAGGTCCTCGTCGAACTCCCACTTGAGATCGGTAGCATCACCTGTAGTGGTATCATCGGCACCTGCAACTGTTTGGAAGTATCCGTGAGTCACGAGGACTCAGCAATCTCACACCCGCGAGATCAAGACTATTTAAGCTTATGGGTAGGATAAGGTAGTGAGGTGGAGCTGCAGCAAGCGATAAGAAAATATGGTGGCTAACATACGCAAATAAGAGTAAGATGAGAAGCTACGCAACGGTCGTGAAGCTACAAGTGATAAAGAAGTCAATCCTAAAACTACTTACGTTCAAGCATAACACAAGACAGTGTTCACTTCCCGGACTCCACCAAAGAGAGACCATCACGACTACACACGCGGTTGATTCATTTTAATTAAGTCAAGTGTCAAGTTCTCTAGAACTGTATATTAACAAATTCCCATCTGCCACATAACCACGGGCACGACTCTCGAAAGTTTATACCCTGCAGGGGTGTCCCAACTTATCCCATCACAAGCTCTCACGGTCAACGAAGGATATTCCTTCTCCCGAAAAGACCCGATCAGTCTCGGAATCCTGGTTACAAGACATTTTGACAATGGTAAAACAAGACCAGCAAAGCCACCCGATGTGCCGACAAATCCTGATAGGAGTCGCACGTATCTCGTTCTCAGGGCACACCGGATGGGCCAGACATCGGGTTGGCATAGACCCTGGTTGCCCAGGGGGTGCCAGACATCGCCCATGTTGGACCAACACTCGGAGGAGCACTGGCCCGGGGTTTTAAAATAAAGATGACCCTTGAGTCTGCAGAACCCAAGGGAAAAAGGCTTAGGTAGCAAATGTTAAAACCAAGGTTGGGCCTTGCTGGAGGAGTTTTATTCAAGGCGAACTGTCAAGGGGGTCCCATAACCCCAACCGCGCAAGGAACGCAAAATCAAGGAACATAACACCGGTATGACGAAAACTAGGGCGGCAAGAATGGAACAAAACACCAGGCATAAGGCAGAGCCTTCCATCCTTTACCAAGTATATAGATGCATTAATTAAAATAAGAGATATTGTGATATCCCAACATATCCATGTTCCAACATGGAACAAACTTCAACTTCACCTGCAACTAGCAACGCTATAAGAGGGGCTGAGCAAAAGCTGTAACATAGCCAAACAACAGTTTGCTAGGAAGGTGGGTTAGAGGCTTGACATGGCAATATGGGACGCATGATATAACAAATGGTAGGTAGCGCGACATACGATAGAGCGAACAACTAGCAAGCAAAGATAGAAGTGATATCGAGGGTATGGTCATCTTGCCTGTAATGTTCTTAGAGTTGTCGAAAGCTTGATCCTCGTTAGCGTACTCAACAGGTCCCTCGTTCATGTACTCGTCTCCTGGCTCTACCCAAAGCAATAACACAAGCAACAGAACAACAATCAATCACGGTGCAATGCACAAGCAACATGATGCAATACATGGCATGATATGTGAGATATGATGTGCAATGCATATGCATGCTCCGGAAGGGAAAGAATGATCAAAGCATCAACTTGTCAAAACAAGTATGCCGCTGGAAAGATGGGGTGATTTCGGTCGAAATCGATATAAGGATCATCGGAAACGGATGCACAGTTTGCAAATGACAAACAATACAAGGATGGCGCAAATATGCGATTAACAGCATGATAGCACTTAGAATGCGACAAGAAACTAAGCTAATGCACTCCAACATAGCAACAAAGCATATGGCAGTGATGTACAAGAGATGCTTGACAAAACATGAACACTGAGCTACGACTAAATCACACTAGAACAGGTTCAAACAACCATGGCAAAAGTGCAAAAGATATCAGATTCATAGACTTAGTGAAAATACTAGCATGTCAAAAACAACATCAGGAAGCAATGTTTAGAGCAAGCAAACAACATGCTATAGAAACATATCATGGCAAACAAAGGCATGAAATGTTTCTAATAAATTCATAGAACAAAACTCCCTTACTGAGCATGAGCCAAAAAGGCACAGAAGATATGATGGCACCCGTATAAACATAACAAGTTTTATAAACAGATTCGGACTTGGTAGAATTTCAGGACATGGCGGAAACAGATTCATGATAGCAACTTTGCAAGCTCATGCCACTCACCACAATGCATTACATGACAACACAAGTATACGAACAGTAATAAGACATGTTCATTAAGCTAAACATGGCAATAGCAAGTTCATAGGATGCATGGATCACTAGCAAAACACATGCCAATACTAATTAACATGTTAACAATCTGCCAGGAACAATATTTAACAAAAGTATAGCATGGTAATGACAAGCTAGAGTACTCCATAATTGCAGTCAGAGGCACGAATGGATAGAGCGTAACCACATATACAAAACATCCTTACGGAAGTATCTCAAAATGTGCATGGATCTCATGGTAGCAACAAGTTTACATGGCATTAAAATAACATCAGGAAAAGGACTTAGCAAAATACTAAGTGCCTGAAAACAGCAACATCACGGAGCCTACTTTGCATGCTTGTGCTAGTCACCACATAGATCACAAAAACACAATACTTGCACCCCTTTAAATATGGCATGATGTAGTTCAAAACACATGTAGACGTCATGCTCATAGGATGCACACAAAAAATGCAACAAAAATGACAAATCATCAAGTTCTATTAAGAACCAGCAGTTAACATTTTATAGCACTCTTGAAATGATGATAATGGCATTAATGTGGACAGTAACATGCATGCAAATGACACTAACATGAATACCTTAATGAGATGAACATTTTGACATATCATATGTATGATTTGAAGTCACGACCACCGAGATATGACATGATGAAGATGACATAAAAATAATAGGGATTTCGGGACTTAGGCGATTTTTACCCTCCGAAATTCTAGATCATGGATCGAGGATGGTCGGTGCGAGCTCGCCGGAGTTGCAGCGATGGTGGCTGGAGCCGGGTCGGAGGAGGGCAGCGCGAAGGCGGCGGCGGTCGCTGGCGGGCGGAGGACAGTGAAGGAGGCACGCGGCCTCGGGAGGCGCGGCCCTGCGGCGGTGGTCGGCGACGCCGGAGCCGGCGGGAGGTGGCGGAGGCGTGCGACGCCGACAAGGGTCTCGGGCGGCGGCACGAAGGATCCGGGCGGCGCGGGCGCTAGGGTTTCACGCGAGGCGGCGATGGGCCGGGCGGGCCCGCCTCGGGCTCGCCGGGACGCGGTGGCGGGGACGGCCGGGCGGACACGTGGCACGTTGTGAGTGGCTGGGCGGTGGTGGCGGACGCGTCCGACGGATGCAGACATGTCCGGTGACGCGAGGTGGAAGGAGACTAAGGTTTGGACCCGAAATTTTGAAGGGATCACATATTTATAGGTAGAGGGAGCTAGGAGAGTCCAAATAAGGTGCGGTTGTCGCCCACACGATCATGATCCAACAACGGAGAACATGGATATGGTTTAGATGGGTTATTGGGCTGTTTTGAAGGGGTGTTGGGCTGCAATGCAAAAGAGGCTTTTGCGGTTACCCGGTTAACCGTTGGGGCATCAAACGACCTCCAAATGGAACGAAATTTGACAGGCGGTCTACCGGTGATGTACCAAGGCCACTTGACAAATCTCGACCCATTCCGACAACTTTTTTCTCCCGCTCACGAAACGAGATTAGAGGGGAGCACCGGGTGCATGTGGGAGTGTCGGATTGCAAAACGGACAAAGAGGAAAATGCTCGGATGCATGAGACGAACACGAATGCAAATGTGATGCACATGATGACATGATATGAAATGCATGACATGAAAAAAATGCAAAAGGAAGACAAAAGCCCAACCACGAAGGAAATCTCATATCACATAGCCGAAAATGATAAGAGTCGGAGTTACAAATATGGAAAGTTACATCCGTGGTGTTACAAAGAATTTCTTCAAAAATACGAAAGCACACCATGCTCAAAAAGATATAAGTGAAGCACTAGAGCAATTCCACAGAAAAGAGCTTCTTTGACGGGGTCTGAATGCCGCTTACTTAGCCTCCCTGGCAATTATTTGAGGACTCTATTTTATTTAAAAACTTTCAGATCTAAGTATTTTATTAAAACAGCAAGCAAAACAAAATAAAATGACATTCCAACAATAGCACAACTCATGTGGGGAAGCAAAAACTTAGGCTCAACCGATACTAACTGATAATTGTTGAAGAAGAAAGGTGGGATGCCTACTGGGGCATCCCCAAGCTTAGATGCTTGACTTCTTGAAATATTATCTTATTGTGCCTTGGGCATCCCCAAGCTTGAGCTTTTGTGTCTCCTTAATTCTTCTCATATCACGGTTTTCCTAAATCTCAAAAGCTTCATCCACACGAAACTCAACAAGGACTCATGAGATAAGTTAGTATAAACCAATGCAAAAACCTTATCATTCTCTACTGTATGAAATCACTAAAATTATTATTCAACGTTGCATACTAAATGCCTCTGCATATTTAATACTCCTATCCTCAAATAGAATCATTAAACAAGCAAACAATGCAAACATAACAACAATCTGCCAAAACAGTACATTCTGTAAAGAATGCAAGAGTATCAATACTTCTTAAACTCCAAAAATTATGAAAATTTTAAAAACTGTACAAAATTTATTAGAGCTCATTTTGCAAAAAGTTTCAACATTTTATCACATTCTGACTTCTCTAGGAAATTTTTGCAGCAGCGGTAAACTTTCTGTTTTCAAACAGCAACATGTATACTTGCAAAATAAGCATGGCAAAGGCTATCATTGCCACTTTTATTGAAATAAAGGATACAAAACATTATTATAAATAACATCAAACAAATCCTAACAAAATAAAATGACGCTCCAAGCAAAACACATATCATGTGACGAATTAAAACATAGCTCCAAGTGAGGTTACTGATAATGTTGAAGACGAAAGAGGGGATGCCTTCCGGGGCATCCCCAAGCTTAGTTGCTTGGATCTTCCTTGAATATTTCATTGGGGGTGCCTTGGGCATCCCCAGGCTTAGGTTCTTGTAACTCCTTATTCTCCTCATATCGATATTTCACCCAAAACTTGAAAACTTCAATCACACAAAACTTAACGGAACTTTGTGAGATAGGTTAGTATGATAAAGAGCAAACCATTTTACTTTTGGTACTGTCAAAGACAAGATTCATAATTGTTTCCACACAATTCCTACTGTTGCATATCATTTCCACAATTTATATTGAGCAATATAAGCCACAGAAACTAGGAAACAAGCAAACTATGCATTGAAAACAGAATCTGCCAAAAACAGAACAGTCTGTAATGATCTATACTCCAACCATACTTCTGTTACTCCACAAATTCTGAAAAATTAGGACAACCTGGGAAATTTGTCTATTAATCTTTTGCAAAACGAATCAGCATTTTATCATGCTTCTGTTAAAAATGAGAATTGTTTTCCTGAGCACAAAAGTTTTTGTTTTTCAGCAAGATCAAATCAACTATCACCGTAGGCCATCCCAAAGGTCTTACTTGGCACTTTATTGAAATGAAAGCAATAAAATATGATTACTACCGTAGCCTAATCATGTGAACACACAAAAATAGTAGGTAAAAGTGTTGGGTTGTTGATGGAGTCCTGGACTAAGGGGTCCTCGGACGTTCGGCCTGTTGTCTATGGGCCGGACTGATGGGCTGTGAAGATACGAAGACCGAAGACTACACCCATGTCCGGATAGGACTCTCCTTGGCATGGAAGGCAAGCTTGGCGAACAACTATGAAGATTTCATATTATGTAACCGACTCTATGTAACCCTATATCCCCCCGGTGTCTATATAAACCGGAGGACTTAGTCCGGATAGGGGACACTCAATACCGTAGTCATACAGGCTAGACTTCTGGGGTTTAGCCATTACGATCTTGTGGTAGATCAACTCTTGTAACACTCATATTCATCAAGATCAATCAAGCAGGAAGTAGGGTATTACCTCCATAGAGAGGGCCCGAACCTGGGTAAACATCGTGTCCCTTGTCTCCTGTTACCATCGACCTTAGACGCACAGTTCAGGACCCCCTACCCGAGATCCGCCGGTTTTGACACCGACACTGGTGCTTTCATTGAGAGTTCCTCTGTGCTGTCGCTGAAAGGTTTGATGGCCCCTTCAATCGTCAATAATGGCGCTGTCTGCGGAGAAACTTTTCTCCCTGGACAGATCTTCATGTTTGGCGGCTTCGCATTGCGGGCCAACTCGTTTGGCCATCTGGAGAAGATCAAAAGCTACGCCCCTGGCCATCAGGTCATATTTGGGAGCTTGAACTACGTCGCGGACATTCGTGGAGACTTGATCTTCACCGGATTCGATACTGCAGTAGCCGCTCCCGATCACCCCGATGATCATGACTTAAATCTGTCATCAGGCCGCATCCAGGAGATCGCTCCTGTAACTGCTCTGGCCCTAGAGCCGGAGCAGGCCGTGCCATCCAGAGACGGGAGGATTAACCCGACCATGGAGGCCGCAGATTCCACGGCATTGGAGCCGCACATGGACCTGGTCTCACTTGATGCATATGCCACCGGAACACCAGACTCGTGCCCGGCTGTAGGTTCCGAACCACGCGAGCCCGCGGACGCCGAGCTTGATAGTTTATCGATCTTCGAATTCGGCACTGCAGACATCTTCCAGCACTCGCCTCTGGGCGATGTGATAAACTTGTTAAAAAAGTCTGTCCTTAGCGGAGGACTCTTCGCCGAACTATATTCGGCTCGAACTAGGGGCTGACGATGGAGAATTTCACTTCCCACCTGCCACCCACTTTATAGCCACGGTCAAGGATTTGACCAACGAAATTGATTATGACTCCGAGGACATCGACGAAACAGACGACAATGCCGGAGAGGAAGAAGACCAGAACCAGCCATTCACCGGGCGATGGACGGCCACTTCCTCGTATGATGTATACATGGTGGATGCACCAAAGGAAAACAGCGACAACGGCAAGGAAGACCCAGTTGAGGATAAACCTTCCGAAACACAGTCCAAGCGCTGGCGTCAGCGATGCCGCTCTAAGTCACGCCGCAGTAAAGATAGCAACACCGGCACAGGAGAAGATGACTGTCGGTGTCAAAACCGGCGGATCTCGGGTAGGGGGTCCCGATCTGTGCGTCTAGGCCGGATGGTAACAGGAGACAAGAGACACGAAGTTTTATCCAGATTCGGGCCCTCTCGATGGAGGTAAAATCCTACGTCCTGCTTGATTAATATTGATGATATGGGTAGTACAAGAGTAGATCTACCACGAGATCGAGGAGGCTAAACCCTAGAAGCTAGCCTATGGTATGATTGTTGATGTATATGTTGTCCTATGGACTAAAACCCTCCGGTTTATATAGACACCGGGTAGGGTTAGGGTTACATAGAGTCGGTTACAATGGTAGGAGATCTACATATCCGTATCGCCAAGCTTGCCTTCCACGCCAAGAAAAGTCCCTTCCGGACACGGGACGGAGTCTTCAATCTTGTCTCTTCATAGTCCAGGAGTCCGGCTGGAGGTATAGTCCGGCTATCCAAACACCCCCTAATCCAGGACTCCCTCAGTAGCCCCTGAACCAGGCTTCAATGACGACGAGTCCGGCACGTAGATTGTCTTTGGCATTGCAAGGCAGGTTCCTCCTCCAAGTACTTCATAGAAGATTTTGAACACAAAGAAAGTGTCCGGCTCTGCAAAATAAGTTTCCACATATTGCCATAGAGAGAATGATATTTACACCAATCTAATCTGCTGACGTATTCCGTAGCATGTCACACCACGGTCAAGCCTTTATCCGAGTCATTTCATTATCCCACCTCAGCGCATCATGCGAGGCGGTTTCCTTGACACGTCTTGTTAAAGCAGAGATCGTGTCCCCTTATCCCGGGATTCTCATCAATACGGGCGTGGGTAACCCAACCGCTTCTAGGACTCCTAGATTATAGGCAAGTCCAAACGGGCATGGAGAGGACGCTTGATATTCACCCTCTTTATAAAGGGGACAAGGCTTTTATTTTTCTCTCCCGTGCTCAATCGAATCCTTCCCCCACCTCAAGCTCAAACGCCCGAAGTTCAGGTCAGGCGCCCCGAACCTTCAGTCATGTCCGGATCTAGACTTCAAGGCCGATGGATGCCCTCCTCCGTCACGGAAGAAGACATCAAGAAGTTGAGGGAGGCCAGATATCTGACCGCCGAGATTTTGCATCGGCTGCCTCCCCGAGGGCAGGCCGTCCCCACCCCTGAACCCAACGAGAACGTCGTGTTCGTTTCCCACTTCCTCCGAGGTCTAGGCCTTGCCCTGGATCCTTTCGTCAGGGGTTTGATGTTTTACTACGGGCTAGATTTTCATGGCCTAGCTCCAGACTCCTTTCTTCATATCACGACATTTATTATCGTGTGCGAGGCCTTCCTCCGGGTTACCCCTCACTTTGGCCTATGGCTCAAGACCTTTGAAGTGAAGCCGAAGCTGGTCGAGGGGGAGCATGCAGCGTGTGGAGGCGCCTCAATACGCAAGATGACGGGAGCTCCGTGGCCCAAAGGTTCCATCCCAGAGGTGTCTGAATTGTGGCAACATGAGTGGTTCTACATCACAGCTCCTAGAAGTGCCAAGTGGGCGGCCCCCCTATTTTCCGCTCGGGACCCCCACCACAACTAATGTCATCGATCAGCAGAGGTCCAAGCTGGGGGCCAGCCAAGGACGTGCCTATACTGCAAGGCCGCATTCGAGATCTCTTCAATGGAGATTTCAGTTTGGTTGCGGTGATACAGGTTATGCTGGTTCATCAAGTCTAGCCTTGCAAACGCCGGCCTCTTCGCCTGTGGGAGTTCAACCCCGAGGGACCGCATGCCATTCAAATTTTTTTCGGCATGACGCACGAGGAGATGTACAAGTCATTCTTTGGACCTCAGACGGAGTGTCCGGAAATCACCGAGGACGTGGGCCTGAGTAGTAACCGCACCGTCGAACAGGTAAGGCATCTTCCGGCCGAACATACTTTCTCTACTTTGTTATGAAGTTATTTCTGAGAGTTCACTTTTTGACCAGGACTGGCTAACAAAGGCGAAGTTGATTCGGTGTTCGGCCCCCCTCCCTGAGAGTTTGGAAAATCCGGTATTGGAAAAGATGCTCCAGACCGCACCTTGCCCGAAGCCCTTGGAGGAAGATACCTTGGAGGATAATGCGGGCGGACGCGGGCCCCCAACGCTGCCCATTCTAGCTGAGGGAGCGAGCGTATCCATGAGGGAAGGCGACCAGAAGAGGAAAAGGACTGCGCCCGGGGATTCGGAAGTCGAAGCTTCCAAACGGGAGAAGAAGTCTCCCACAGAGGGTCCTACCTCGGGGGGTGCTGTTGCCGCACAAAGTCCACGGGGGGATCAATTCTCCCACGAGTCGTAAGTGACCCGAAATACCTTTAATAGTACAGATATGCCATTTTTCTTCTGAGAAAATAACCATTGCATATATTTTGCAGTTCGGGTCTTAGCCCCTCTCAAATGAGCTCATCTTCGGGGGATCTTCTTCCAGAGATGATGGAGAGCGAAGCGCCTCCTCCGGACTCCTCCGCTCCAGAAGCGGGCGACCCTGAAGTGTCATCGCGGAGGGCCTCTCCGAGTCTGGTGAGGCCAGAAGATAATCCCATTGACCCCCGAAGCTCCCAGTGTCCGGCTCCTGAAGGAAGCAGACAAAAGAGTCCGACCCCGTCTAGTGTGCGATTGGATGTTCTGAGGGAGTTGGTGGGGCGAGCGGCCATCTCAGATGAACACCGTGTGATGATGAATACAGTGATGGAGAGAATATCGTCCACCGAAAGCGGATTGCATGAAGCTTTTATGAGTCTACTAACAGGCTTTGAGGTACGTAAAAGAATGTATGATAACCCTGCACATGTTAGGTGTGCCCTGTGTAGATAGTAGCCCCTGATACTCTGGTTGTCGTCGGAAACGACGACGAACAGAGGATCATATTCCCAGGAAATAACCATACTGCCTTTATGTGCAGGTGATGGAAGCTCTGGTGGCTAGCCGGACTAGCGAGTTTGCCCATTTAGAACGGCAGTTGGATGCGGCAGACGCCGACATCGAGCTTGTTAACAAAAGGCTTGACGAGGCACAGGGTAAGTGTCAATATCTGGTAAACGCCACATAGGAAGAGCAGCATGATGCCAATATCTTAAATATGTTGTGACTGCAGATGGAGTTGCCACTGTTGAAGCCTTGCGGGCAGAACTTGCCCGAGCCAAGGAACAAGCGAGGTTAGATAATGCGGCTGCTGTGAAGGCGGCCGAAGAGTTGCAAGCCGAGAAGGCCGCGCATGGCGAGACCCGAGACAAGATGGCCAAGATGGCTGTGGAATTAAAAGCCGCCGCCGACCGTTGCCGGGTTCTTGAAAAGGAAAACCAAGCGAAGGCATCGGACCTTGAGAAGGCTGCTGCGACGAAAAAGGATCTCCGCTCTGCTATGAGGGCAAAGAAGGAGGAGTTGCGGGAAGCCGGGGATATTGTAGCTGGGAAATCCTTTATGTTGCGGAGGAAATTCGGAGATCCACGGTATGCCCCTCTGGATCGGCTGTGGAGTTCGGAGGATGTGTATATGGATTTGGCGGCGAGCGCCGCCGATGCGGCCAAGTACTTCCAGGGTCAGACAGACCGTGGAGTAGACCAGCTGTTTTGGAGACAATTCCATTCTCTCGAGCGTCCACTTTCATTGACTGACCAATTAGCCGAATGGGCCGAACTAAACAAGTTGTCCGGACTCTCTATGAGGTCTGTTGTGGATCAGTTGTGGCCGGGAAGGTCAAAACCGAACAACTATTTCAGCTTGGTGCAGCAGGTCCTTGATGTGGTGCCGCACATTAATGCGATGAGGAGGTCGGCGTGCATAGAGGGCGCACGGATGGCCTTTGCCCGTGTTAAGGCATATTGGGCGGAGATGGATGCTACCAATGTTGCAACGCGGGATTCGGCTATAGGTCGAAAGGCTGCCGAGCACTACTTTGAAGAAGTTCTTGAGGGTTCCCGTTTGATAGAGACCCAGTGCTCAAAAAAATATTACGTTTGAGTGATATGTAATCTTATTGTAAGCAAAATGCTTTTATAAATTTTTATAAGGCTATTTTTATACTTTTGCCTGAAAGTAATATGATGCCTCCTGGGCGGCCGTTTATGTATACATGTGTATAACCTGAAAGATTGTAGCCGTCGGCTTCAACCCTCACGCATATAATGCGGAGGTGCTCGCAAAAACACGCATTCACACTTAACCCAACGTCTTGGTCCTATTAAGGAGGTGATAGCGGAGCGAGCGAGGCAACCGGACTATAATGCTTTAGCACTTTCACTTAGCCATAGGAGTTTGACAGTGGGGCTACTAGATAGCCCCTGGTGGCTCCGCACTCTCCTGATATCGGGGTGCATACATGCCTGGCCGGGAAACGGCCCTTCGTTAAGGCGGAGGAATTCTAACATTCCCACAGGTCATCGAGTGGTTGACCAGTCTCACGCTATATCATGACAGTCAGTTTTTGGCTTTCTCTACTGAGGTGCTCGTCCGGATGAACCAGGGCACAATCGCAGTAGTTCTCCTGGTGCTACCTTAGCCGGCAAGGCGGAACGTAAGGCACCAAAACACAGGAGCCGGGCAAACCCAACATTTGACCAAAGACAATGAATCGGAGCTGATGCATATAGGGCCAAACTCGGGACGCCGAATACTCCCTAAGGTATTCAGTCTTTGTGGTATAAACCGGGCCTAAATAGTGGCCTTTGTAAGAAGCCCCGTGTGTCCAGGTACGTGCATTGTTCTGGCGTGGCCACATGCCAAGACGTCAGCATCCTTCTCAACGGTAGATATGTATCAACAAGAGATAGTAAAAAAGGTTTACGTAGGGTCTTAATCTAAAAAGAATCCTTGGAGCGGGTCCCTGCTGCACGTCTGCGCCTATGTCTCCGTTGTGCCGTATCCTGGACGGGTGTAGCACGATGATCATCTGTAAAAGAGAGGAAGTTAAGTGAAAAAGTTGTCGTGCAAAAAGATAGTTTTTAAAGAAACCATGTATATTTCAAGATGATAAGAAATTGCCACTTGTCTGCGCGCGTTGAGCCCCTTGTATTGACAAATAGGGGTGTGACCACCTATTCCGTATAAATAGCAGCACCAGACTTGATTAGTTGTATCTGAGGTCTTGACGACCTATTGGATGCTTTCGCTTGTCCGGGCGCCTTTAGTATGCGGCTGCCGAGGCAGCCTCACTCTCTTTGGTGCACAGAGATCGCTTGATATTTCCGTGCACTGTAATGATGCCACGTGGACCGGGCATCTTGAGTGTGAGGGAGGCGTAGTGTGGTATTGCATTAAAGCGAGCGAAAGCTTCGCGTCCGAGCAGTGCTTGATAGCCACTTTGAAACGGAGCGATGTGGAAAGTTAAATGCTCGCGACGGAAGTTATCAGGGATGCCGAATATAACTTGTAGTAGGAGGGAGCCCGTACAACGAGCCCCTGGGCCTGGTGTTACTCCTTTAAAGGTAGTATTGCTATGGCGAATTTGTGTTGGGTCTAACCCCATCCCGCGGATTGTATCCTGATATATTAGGTTTAGGCTACTGTCGCCGTCCATCAAGACTCTTGTGAAGTGATATCCGCCAATTACTGGGTCTAATACCTGGGCAGCCCATCCTGTGTGTCAGATACTTGCTGAGAAATCGCGATGGTCGAAAGTGATCGGTTGAGATGACCAGTGGCAGGACTTCATGGTGACAGGCACTTGGGTATATTTTCCTGGGAGTGCCGTGTTGTTTTTTCCCTTGATTACGTGTAACACTTTTACTGTTTTGACTTCTGGTGGAAATTTCTTTTGTTCCCCCGTGTCTTGCTTGGGGGGATCGTCCTCGTCTTCACTTGGTGTATCATCCCCCTTGTGTATGGCGTTGAGCTTGCCGGACTGCTTGAAGACCCAACATTCTCTGTGGGTATGATTAGCAGGTTTACCAGGGGTACTATGAATCTGACATACTTGGTCCAGAATTTTGTTGAGGCTGGACAATTCATCCTTGGTGCCTTTGGGGGGCGGCTTTTGGCCTGGCCGAGAGCTTTTGGATCCGGCATTTACTGTCGTGCCCTTCGTGCTCTCTTCTTTACTCCGGTGTTTGTTATTGCTGTTGCGTCGTGATTTCCCGTTTCCATCTCTAACTTTAGATGTACTGGGGTCGCTGGTGCTGCATCTGGCCAGCCAACTGTCCTCTCCCGCGCAAAAGCGGGTCATGAGGTTTGTTAATGCGGCCATCGTTCTCGGCTTATTTGGGCCGAGGTGTCTAGCGAGCCATTCGTCACGGACGCTATGTTTGAAAGCCGCTAAGGCTTCGACGTCCGGATAGTCGACAATCTGGTTCTTTTTAGTAAGAAACCTGTTCCAAAGCTTTCGGGCTAACTCTCCGGGCTGTTGAGTTATATGACTCAAATCGTCCGCATCCGGAGATCGGACATAAGTCCCTTGAAAATTTGCCCGAAAGGCGTCTTCGAGCTCTTCCCAACTTCCAATGGAGCTTTCAGGGAGGCCTTTGAGCCAGTGACGAGCTGGCCCTTTGAGCTTGAGGGGTAGGTACTTGATGGCGTGGAGATCATCTCCTCGAGCCATATGGATATGAAGGATGTAGTCCTCAATCCAGACCCCAGGATCTGTTGTTCCGTCGTATGCCTCTATGTTTACGGGTTTGAATCCCTCTGGAAATTCGTGGTCCAGCACCTCATCGGTGAAACATAGGGGGTGTGCGGCACCCCTGTAGCTGGGTGTGCCGCGTTGTTTGAATGTTGTGTTGCATTGTATGCTGGGGCGCGCTTGCGTGGTCCATAGATGGATCTTGTTGCATCGTTCTTTGGGTGCGAGCCCTCGCATTGGTTGCGTGTTGTATGGTGAGCGGCATTGTATGCCGCTCTGTGTTGGTAGAGGGGTCGTCCATCCGACCAGGTGGCTGCTTTGATATTTGGTTGTGGGGGGTCTGAGGCCTCCTCATCGAATTCAGGTAGCAGCTTCCGCTTTGGGTAGCTCTTGTAGGGGCGATTGTCGCTGTACCTTGCTGCTGTGTTGAGTATTTTACTCCATCTGATTTGGAGTGTGTCTTGCACGGCCTTGAGCCTTTGCTTCTGCTTTCTCAGACTCCTCGCGGTGGCAACAAGCCTTTTATGGGCAGTCTGCTGCTCCGGATGCTTGTTCGGCGTTATGTTGTCCGGACCATGATCCTTGATAGGATTTGTTTGTTCGGTTTGATTATCCGGATTGCCGTTGTCCGGCAGCGGTTCGCCCTGCTCCAGCGCTGGGTCTGTGTGATCGCTATTTCTGTCGGGGCGGGATTTGGGGCGGCGCTTGCGTTGCCGCTTTGACTGCTTTTCAAGGGAACAAGCCTTCGGTGCGTCCTTCCGCTCCTCGTCGTCTTTTGGTGCGTCCACCATGTATACGTCATGTGACGAGGTGGCGTTCCAGGGCCCAATAGGCGCTGGTTCTTCATTGTCTCCTTCATCGGCATCCATACCGTCAATGTCTTTGGAGTCGAGGTCGAGCATGTCGGTTAAGTCGTCGACAGTGGCTACAAAGTGGGTGGTGGGTGGGCTTTGAATTTCTTCATCGTTCGTACCCCAACCTTGTTGACCGTAGTCCAGCCAGGGCTCTCATGATAAACAGAGAGACTTCAGTGACCTCAGGATATCATCGAGAGGCGAGTGCTGAAAGATATCCGCGGCAGTGAACTCCATGATCGGCACCCAATCGGATTCGATCGGCAAGGGCGCGGAGGGTTCGGATTCCGGAGAGGAGTCCGGCTCCTTGGAGTCACGAGTCTCGCAGAGTACGGGGCTGGTGCTTGGCTCAATCACCGTTGGGGTCGCAGCCCCCGAGGTGGCGTCCAACCGCCCATCCTCGATCGGCGTAGTTGGCTCCGAATTAAGGGTCAGAGCCGATGCGGGTGCGGCCTCCAGGGCACGGTTCGGCGGCAGAGCTAGATCATGCTCGTCGTGACAGTGCGGCGCGCTCGGCAGTGGCTCGAATCCGTCAAAGATCAAGTCCCCGCGGATGTCAGCCGTGTAGTTAAAACTTCCAAATCTGACCTGACTGCCAGGGGCGTAGCTTTCGATCTGCTCCAGACGGCCAAGCGAATTGGCCCGCAGTGCGAAGCCGCCGAAGAAGAAGATCTGTCCGGGGAGGAAGGTCTCACCCTGGACTGCATCGCTATCGATGATCATAGGAGCCATCGAGCCTGACGGCGACAACACAGAGGAACTCTCAATGAAAGCACGAATGTCGGTGTCAAAACCGGCGGATCTCGGGTACGGGGTCCCGATCTGTGCGTCTAGGCCGGATGGTAACAGGAGACAAGGGACACGAAGTTTTACCCAGGTCCGGGCCCTCTTGATGGAGGTAAAACCCTATGTCCTGCTTGATTAATATTAATGATATGGGTAGTACAAGACTAGATCTACCATGAGATCGAGGAGGCTAAACCCTAGAAGCTAGCCTATGGTATGATTGTTGATGTGTATGTTGTCCAACAGACTAAAACCCTCCGGTTTATATAGACACCGGGTAGGGTTAGGGTTACATAGAGTCGGTTACAATGGTAGGAGATCTACATATCCGTATCGCCAAGCTTGCCTTCCATGCCAAGGAAAGTCCCTTCCGGCACGGGACGGAGTCTTCAATCTTGTATCTTCATAGTCCAGGAGTCCGGCTGGAGGAATAGTCCGGCTATCCGAACACCCCATAATCCAGGACTCCCTCAATGACACTCCGGAAGGTGCCGAAGACAACGAAGACCCCGTCGACACAACAAACGAACAAGATGAATGGGAAGATGCGCAGGTCAGCCCTGTTAAATAGGCCACGCACAAAGATTCGGAGGACGATAGTTACCTTCCGCTCTCCGAGGATGAGGTGAGCCTCGGCACCGAGGATTTCATCGTTCCTGAGGAACCTCTTGAGCAGGAGCGCTTCAAGCGCCAGTTAATAGCTACTGCAAGGAGCCTGAAAAAGAAGTAGCAGCAGCTTCAAGCTGACTAGGATCTGCTCAATGGTAAATGGACTCATGTCCTAGCAGCCGAAGAATACGGCCTCAAGTGCCCAATCAAAAGCTACCCAAAGCGCAAATTGCTACCTCAGTTCGACAAGGAGGCGCCGGAGTATATACCACCATTGTACAATGCGGCTGACCAACCACCGCGTGGCCGGGACAAAATGACAACCCATGCCGAACACCAGCCCGCCCCGCCTCATCACTCAGGCAAAGGTAAATTCGCACACGGCCATACATATGACCTCTGGCAGAACCTAAACAATAAAGCAAGACCTACCAGACTAATCTACGGATCATGAGGACGTACCTCGACATGCCACAACGGCCACCTATTTGGACGTGACAAATCCAGTCATGCGCAGGCCGAACACCGCAGACGGACTCCATCAGAGCTGCGTCATGATATGGCCCGATACAGAGGCCCCACACACCCTCATTGCTTCACTGATGAGGTCCTGGATCACGAATTCCCCGAAGGATTCAAGCCCATGAACATAGAATCATACGATGGGACCACGGACCCCCTGGTGTGGATCGAAGACTTCATTCTCCACATCCTTATGGCACGCGGAGATGACCTCCACACCATCAAATACCTCCCTCTAAAACTCAAGGGGCCAGCTCGGCATTGGCTAAACAGTCTGCCTGAAAATTCCATTGGCAGTTGGGAGGACTTGGAAGAGGCTTTCCTCAATAACTTCCAAGGTACATATGTTCGACCTCCGGACGCTGATGACTTAAGTCATATAGTCCAGCAGCCCGGAGAGTCCGCCAGGAAATTCTGGACAAGGTTCCTAACTAAGAAAAACCAAATCGTTGACTGTCCGGATGCTGAAGCTCTAGAAGCTTTCAAACATAGCATCCACGATGAATGGCTCGCTCGCCACCTCGGCCAAGAAAAGCCAAAATCCATGGCGGCCCTCACGGCACTAATGACTCGCTTTTGTGCGGGCGAGGACAGTTGGTTGGCTCGTAGCAAAAACAATGCAAGCGACGCCGACACCCCTGAAGTTACAAAAAACAAAGACAAGTCTCGACGCAATAGATACAAGCGCCGAAACAGCGGTGACAACATCGAGAATACGGCGGTCAACGCCGGATTCAGTGGCTCTATGTCCGGTCAGTGGAAGAAGCTGTTCCAAAGGAACAATTCGGGCCCATCCAGCTTGGACCGCATACTTGATCGTCCATGCCAGATGCACAGCACCCTCGAGAAGCCTCCTAATCATGCAAATAGAGAGTGCTGGGTTTTCAAACATGCCGACAAATTAAATGCCGAGAACAGGGAAAAAGGATGGCAAAGCAAGGACAACGACGAAGAGCCACGACATCCAAACACAGGGGGATAGAAGAAGTTTCCCCCCAGGTCAACACGGTGAACATGATATTGAAAGTGCGTTATATCGACTAGAGGGGGGGTGAATAGGCGATTTTTATGAATTCTTCACTGAGGAATTTGAAGGTGAGGAAATTCCTTAGCGAAGAACTACTAGCAGCGGAATAAGTACTCAAAAGTAAACATAACAAAACACAAGCATAGTCATCATGATGAAATGAAGACATGCACAGACTATAGAAAGCGTAAGCACATGATAACACAAGATGAAGACAAACCGACTGAAGAAATTGAACTGAGGAAATTGAGAAAGTCTTCAGTCCAAGTCTTCAAACACAGATATGAGGAAATGAAAGAGTTGAGGAAATAGAACCAGTGAGCTTGGTGAAGACAATAATTTGATAGACCAGTTCCAACTGTTGTCTCAGTTGTACATCTGGTTGGAGCGGCTAGGTATTTAAAACTAAGGACACACAGTCCTCACCGTATTCTCCTTGAGCTAAGGTCACACAGACCTCGCCCGATCACTCGTGGTAAGTCTTCAGGTGACTTCCGAACCTCCACAAACCTGGTCACTCGGTGATCCACAATTCCTCTTGGATGCTCTAGACCTTGACGCCTAACCGTCTGGAGGAAGCACAGTCTTCAAAGGTAACAAGCGTCAGATCCACGCATGATCAATCTCTTCAGTGATGCTCAATCACTTGGGGTTTGTAGGTGTTTGGGTTTGGGTTTTCCTCACTTGATGATTTTCGCTCAAAGTCCTCAGAGGATGGGATGCTCTCGAATGACAAGTGTCAGTTTCTCTCGGAGTAGCCAACCAGCCAGTGGTTGTAGGGGGCGGCTATTTATAGCCTAGGGAGCAGCCTGACATGATAAGACATAAATGCCCTTCAATTATATGACCGTTAGGTGGGTAGATATTTTGGGACAGCTGGCGCATAGCACAGCAACGGTCAGAATTTTGAGTACCAAAATCCTCAGGGCTATCATGTTCCTCATTGTGTAGGCAATCCGCACTGGAGAATTCCTAACTCCTCAGTCAGGACAAATTCCTCAGAGACCAGAAGAACTTCGTCTCTGTCACTGAAGAATATGACTGAACTGTATGCGATTTCCAATGGCTTCACTCGAAGGGATTGGTAGGTGTAGGATTTTGAGTTGAGCATCACATGGAAAATTTTCCATAGTATTTCCTCGACCCCCTTTAACAGTACGGTATTTCCTAAGACTCAAGAAAGAGATAATGAAACTACAAAAACAAAAGTCTTCATGCTTCATGTTCCTCAAATGAATACCAAGTCTTCAAGGTCACACCAATTTCTTCACTTTCAGAGTCTTCAAAAAGTCTTCAGAAATTCAAAGTCTTCAGTCGAAGAACTTCATTTTTAGGGGTCGACTTTCTCTGTAAATATCAAACTCCTCATAAACTTATAGACATGTGTACACTCACAAACGCATTAGTCCCTTAACCTGTAAGTCTTCAATACACCAAAATCACTAAGGGGCACTAGATGCACTTACAATCTCCCCCTTTTTGGTGATTGATGACAATATAGGTTAAGTTTTCAACGGGGATAAACATATGAAGTGTAAATACTGATATTGAGGAATTTGATTGCAAGATATAGAAGAACTCCCCCTGAAGATGTGCATAGTGAGGAATTTGTGTTTGAAGCAATGCACACTTGAAGAGTTGAATCATGGAGATCTCCCCCTATATCTTGTAATTCATACACGCATTTGACATATCATAATGAAGAATTTGGAATGCATGATGAAATATGGTGACTGATGTAATTCAGCATGCGTGCATTAACATATATGAGAAATAAGCATGCAGAAAAACACATCAAAAGTATCAGAGCACCATCGAGTTTAAGTTTACAACCCGATCCAATAAAGTTTTAGAAGAACGAGAGTTGTAACTTAGCAAAAAAACGCCCATATAGACAGACCCGCTTGAAGACTAACTTAAAATTCTCCCCCTTTGTCATCGAATGACCGAAAGGATCGAAAACGAGGACTAACGCCCCTGAAGAATATCAAGTTGATGAAGGAGCGCCAGCGTTGTTGGGGTCGTTTGTCGTGGAAGGGCCTGCTGCAATGTCGTCCAAGTCTTCATGCTCGTCGGTGTCGCACGATGAAGAATAGGAGCTGGACACCAAAGGAGGAACCTTGACCTTCTTGTATTTCTTCGGTGGATGTGTAGACCAGTCAAAATCTTCCTTGAGACCCATTTTCTTGAGATCTTCTTCACCATACATACGTGACAGAATGGCCCAGGTGCGACCGAAAACTTCATGGAGGTAGTAATGGTTTTTCTTCACTGCATTGTGTGTAGCAGTCATGTTGTGAAGAAATGAACCAAACTGACGCTTAACCCATTTATGGTTTCGATCCACCTTCTGGTGAAGACTAAGCAGAAGCTCACGGTCAGTCATGACACGAGGAGCAGTGGCTTGGGGAGTAGACTTGGGTGCATTGGCAGCAGAGTCATGTGTGGCAGAGTCATCATTGGTGGAATAAGATGCAGCTTTGCGAAACTGACCATCCAATGGACGAATGGCTTCATTAATGACAGCAGGAGCCTTGCCCTTTTCATCACTTGAAGCAAAAGCCTGCTTGAGGACTTCAATCGGGGGCAGATAGCTAAGGTGATTCTGAAACTCAGCGTTGTAGTTGAGTGAAGACCTTGTCCCGAGGAATCTCATAATCCAAGGTGCATAAGGTTTCAGCTCAAACGGAGAAAGTGCATCATTTTCCAGAGTCCTCATGAAGAAATCATGATAGTTGATAGGAATGCTATGCATGATGTTGAATAGCAGATTCTTCATGATGCCAAGTATTTCCTCATTAGATGAGTCGTGGCCTTTGATGGGACTCATTGCCCTCGTCAGAATGCGATAGACAGTCCGAGGCACATATAGTAATTCCTTCAAGAGGAATTTGGTTCGTGGGGCCTAACCTGGCTTCAAAGGCTTCATCAGAACTTGCATGTAGTGATTTGTAAGCTCAGGTTCGCTGTAGATGCAACGAGCAACTTCAAGGGGAGGACTGAGTGGTAAAGCACGAAGCAATTCAGTAGTTGGTGCCGTGTAGTGAGTGTTTCCAGATATCCAGTCCAGCACCCATGAATTCACATCTTCAGAATCTCCTGTGATGTGCAACGTCGCATAGAATTGAAGAATGAGCTCTTCATTCCAATCACAGATGTTAGTGCAGAAATTTAACAGTCTAGCATCATGAAGAACACTGAGGACTGGCACGAAGCATGGCAGAGATTCCATATCTACGTGAGGAATGTGCTCATGGTAGAAGATTTTGTCTTTATTGAACAACATTGAGGAATAGAAATTAGCCTGGCTGGCAGTCCAGAAACGCCTTTTCCTAATGCGAGCAGAGTCATAGGGGTTGTAGTCTGTGAAGAATACGTGCTCGCCGAGGAAATCATCAGCCTTGAATTTTTGCTTCCTGGAGAATGGATCCTTTGGCTTGGGTAGAGGAGTGTCAGTGAGTTGTATCACAACCTCAGGAATCGCAATCTCAGGTTCTTCAGGCTAAGGAATTTCTGGTTCCTCTTCAGTGGCAGTCCGCGTCTTCAGATGTTCAGCAGCAATAGTTTCTTCAGCACTAGTGGCTGGAATTTCTTCACGTACATACGAAGTGGGGTGAGTTTCTTCAGAGCCCATTTGAACAGTTTGTGCAGGGGACTGAGGTATTTGCTGTAAAGGTGTGAAGAGTGGAGAGTTGGGATGCTGACTTTCCCAAAATTCATCATTCATCACTAGTGTGGTGCAGCCAATGTCCACATCTTCATCTTCCATTTCTTCAATGCTAGCCTCTTCAGCTGTGAACTAAGGCATAGGCGAGGAAGCAACTGGTGTTGAAGGGATTTGATCCGCTTCAATTTCTTCATCCATCTGCTCTGACGAAGCAGCAGAAGGATTTTCTTCATCAGATCCGCTAGGGATCACATATTCTTCATCAAAAGGAACAAGGTCCTTTCATGGCATGGTTGAGATCGGAACAGCATCAATGGGATTTGCGAACGAACTTGTCATAGACTTCATTTTCTTCGAAGCTAAAGAATCTGAAGTAGCTGATGCTTTCCTTTTCTTCACAGCTGCATGCTCTGCAGCCTTGGTCTTCTTCACATCTGATGTAGATGGAATGATCGGAGTTGGTGTATGCGCAGGAGGAGCAGAGAAATCTGGTTGATTTTCTTCAGGCACAACTGATGCAGTTGCCCTGACTTCTTCATTTTCTTCAGGCGCAACACTAGTGGATGCACTGGCAATTTCTTCAGCGCTTGGAATGCAGTCATTAGCCCTGGAACTCACATTTACTTCAGCAGCCTGAAAGTCATTAGCGGTGCTGGCATGTTCTTCAGTTGGCTGAGCAGATGCTTCAGCTTGAGGAATTTCCTGTTGCGATGGAGCTGCAACATTTGAGGTGAACTTCTCAGTCAGTTTAACAAACCTGACCTTGGCTCCTTGCCAATCAGCATAGTAGGCTTTGAAGTCATCGCTGAGGGTTTTGATTTCAGACTGGATTTTTACAAGTTCATCAGTTGTCATAGTGATAACATTGTTCTTCAGAAATTTTCTCCTTCTTATATTGCGCTTTCTTGATCTGCCTGACCTTCTCATATTTCCATTTTTCTTCTTGGATGAAATGGGTCAGCATGTGACTTTGGCCAGGAGTCAACTTGAAATCAGGCATAGGAGTGTTTGGGTCCTTGTGCCAGAGATCAATATAGTCGAGGATCAACCTTGGATCCAAAAGCAGTGGCACATTTGTGCCTTTGGCTCTAGCGGCCCTGACTTGCCTATCTCTGATGATCTCAGCAAGTTCTTCATCATCAGCTTCGTCTTCTTCAGACAACACTTGGAAGGCGACCTGCTTCTTCTGAGGACTAGGGCGAGGACCTCGTCCAGTAGTGGCCTTTGTCTTCAGCAGAGAGGGTCCCGTTGAAGAATTGGGTGCAACTGAGGAACTAGCTGAAGCTCCTAAGGCAATAGAGATGCCTGTAGTCCTTTGGCACGTGGCAAGATGCACAGGTGCAGAGGACTTTGTCGGAGCAGCTGAGGACTTTGGAGGAGCTGCTGAGGACTTTTGAGGAGCTGAGGATTTTGGAGGAGCAGGTGCAACATGAGGAATTAGCCTTGAGGGCACTGAAGGTGAAGCACTTGGCTTACATGCAGGCTTCTTTGCCATAGATTTCTTCGGCTTGATAGAGGCATTAGTGGCAGCAGCAGTAGCAGAGTCTTCATTGAATTTCATCACTGCTTCTTTTGCTTGTTTGGCCAACTTGGCCTGGCGCTTGGCCCATTCTTCAGCAAAGTCCTCACCGCACTTGACGCTGGTGGGATCCGCTTCTTGGCCAGGTGCCAATGGAGGTCTTGAGCATGGAGGGGTAACAACGAATTTCTTCATGTATTTGGGAGTAACATATCTGTACTCCCTCCACTCTCTAGCCCATCTCCTCTCTATCTTCTGAATGCGCACCTTGCGCTGATTTTTATCTTCCTCAGGAGGTGTGCAGTACCCAGCATAGATGTCATCAGGAATTTCAAACGCTATGTTGACCTCTGGCTTCTTTCCTCCTTTCTGTGGCTTCTTACCGTCAGCCATTTTCTTAAGTTGAGGAATTTGAACAATCGAATTCTCTGAAGAAGTATGCATTTTTTCTTCGAGGAACGCTGCAAATGAGTTAAGTTGATGAGAACCTAGTGATTCAACAACGAACATGAGTACCTGTGAACAGAGTATAGTTGCGAGGAATTTGGAGAGGTCATATGCATTCTCAGAAGGTTTTGTAAAAAGAACAAGTTTGAGGAATTTGACCAGACGAGTCTTGAAGAATTTCACCGAGCATTCTTAGTCAGGTTCCAGAGTTGTACAGATCAGAAATCCACACAATTGAGGAATCTTGAAGGGAAATTTGCAGCTTAGAGAAATGAATCAAGAACAGATGATATGTGAGGTGTTTAGTGTGTGAAGATTTGAAGAAAAACACCTTTGAAGATAATCATTTGAATCACAGAGGGCAGTAAAAGTATCTTTTAATTACCCTGAACGAAGAACATGACGAACTGTGAGGTGGAGAAGTGAAGTCGTTCGTGCAGATCTTCCACGCCCTAACTCGGCGAAGGAAGACGGCTACGGCGGCGGCGGAGTGAAGATTTCCGCGGCCGGCGCGAGTACGGCGGCGACAAGGTCGAGGCAGTGAAGCTCTTCCTCACCGGCGACGATGAAGTAGCGGCGGCACTAGGGTTTGAGAAGCTCGAGCTGGAGAAGGAGGCCGAGCGGAGTAAAGGAAGTGAGGAAGGGGAGAGGGGGTATTTATAGCCACGGTGAAAAACTGTTCGCCCAAAGAATTTGGACGAACGTGCCCCTGACCCTTCTCATTTGCATGACATGTGTCACCCACGTATTGAGAAGTGGAGATCGTGGGTGAATAGATAAGTATATCGTAGGATACGGAACGGTTTGAGCGGCAAAGCCGAAAATTTGGATAAGATAAGTTTTAACGTTCTGTTCGCAAATTCTTCAGCTGACAAGGACACAGTGAAGATTTTGAACGAGTTTGAAATAGAACACACATGAAGAATTTGTGAATAGATTGGGTTGAGTTTAGCATAGAGGGGGAATGGTCCGATCACATTCACTTAGTAGAAAAACCAACTTGAAGAATTAGCAATAAGTGAATGCTGTAGAGGACATAAACTCATATATAAAGAAGAAAAACGACGGAAATAGTGAAGACAACGCAAAGTTGAAGAATTTGAACAACTGAGGAATTTCGAGAAACTGAGGAAAAACTCAAATTGAAGATTTTCAACTTTGGTGGTGGCGTGACCCACCGTATATGAATGATGATTTCAGACACCGCGTACAATTGTCGTAGGGTTCTGAGAATCACATTCTTCATTAATTTCTTCACACTTAGAGTGTTATTCTTCATTGATTGAAGAAAAACGTTTCTTCATGTGTTGCACATCTAAGTCATCAATTTTGCATAAGTGTTAGGATGAGTGTCCTTTTCAGAGAACATTCGAAGATTCTAGGATATTTAGCTCACACCGCAACTTGCTAAATCTCTTCTCATCCAAGGGCTTTGTGAAGATATCGGCTAGCTGTTCTTCAGTCTTCACATGCTCAATAGAAATGTCGCCCTTCAACACATGATCACGAAGAAAATGATGACGAATCTGAATGTGCTTTGTCTTCGAGTGCTGAACTGGGTTGTGAGCAATCTTGATGGCACTCTCATTGTCACAGAAGAGAGGCACATTCTTCATGTTGACGCCGTAGTCCTTGAGAGTTTGCTTCATCCATAGCAATTGAGCACAGCAAGAACCAGCGACAATGTACTCAGCTTCAGCAGTAGATAGTGATACGCAGTTCTGTTTCTTCGAGGACCAACAGACCAAAGATCGTCCAAGGAAATGACATGTACCAGATGTTGACTTGCGGTCCACATGATCACCAGCATAGTCAGAGTCAGAATATAAGATGAGATCAAAAGCCGAGCCCTTGGGGTACCATAATCCAAGTGTTGGTGTGTGAGCTAGATATCGAAGAATATGCTTCATAGCCTTATGGTGTGATTCCTTCGGTGTAGCTTGAAATCGGGCACACATGCAAACACTAAGCATTATATCTGGCCTAAATGCACATAAGTACAATAAATAACCAATCATGGAGCGGTATACCTTATGATCGAAGTCAATACCATTTTCATCAGTGCACAGATGGCCATTTGTGGGCATAGGAATTTTGACGCCTTTGCAATCTTGCATGCTGAATTTCCTCAGTACATCTGCCGGTGTCAAAACTGGCGGATCTCGGGTAGGGGGTCCCGAACTGTGCGTCTAGGCCGGATGGTAACAGGAGGCAAGGGACACGAAGTTTTACCCAGGTTCGGGCCCTCTCGATGGAGGTAAAACCCTACGTCCTGCTTGATTAATATTGATGATATGGGTAGTACAAGAGTAGATCTACCACGAGATCGAAGAGGCTAAACCCTAGAAGCTAGCCTATGGTATGATTGTTGTTGTGTATGTTGTCCTATGGACTAAAACCCTCCGGTTTATATAGACACCGGAGAGGGTTAGGGTTACACAAAGTCGGTTACAATGGTAGGAGATCTACATATCCGTATCGCCAAGCTTGCCTTCCACGCCAAGGAAAGTCCCTTCCGGACACGGGACGGAGTCTTCAATCTTGTGTCTTCATAGTCCAGGAGTCCGGCTAAAGGTATAGTCCGGCCATTCGGACACCCCCTAATCCAGGACTCCCTCAGTAGCCCCCGAACCAGGCTTCAATGACGATGAGTCTGGCGCACAGATTGTCTTCGACATTGCAAGGCGGGTTCTCCTCCAAATTCCGTGTACCTGTTGAATAAAGTCCGGTTTCTTGTAGATGTTGCGCTCCTTGGCTTCTACGCCCAATAATGGCCGCTTCCCACGTGTCAAACGAATATGAAAAGTCTAAGTGTTTTTACATTTACACCCCTAGCCGCATAAATGAGCTGACCTATTTAAGGGGACGAGGATTTATATCCAAACCACATCTTCCCCCCTTCGCGAGTGTTCAGCAGAGCGCATCCGACAAAGGTCCATTCCACCATGGTCAGCCGTCGCGACTCCTCCTCTCGCCCTTCCAGCCCTCAGCCTGGATACTGGGAGAGATGCTCCATCCCGCATAGCGAGCTAGTGACGCTCCAGACCAAGGGATTTCTCCCCCGGCCTATATGGTCCCGGTTTGAGCCGGCCTTGCCATCTATAATGGCGGAGAGCAAGCGGAGAGTGCCCCTAATCCCTCCAAAGGAGAGCGGGTGTGCCTCGTCCCTTATTTAATAAGGGGGCTCGGATTTCCAATCCATCCATTTCTCCGGGGGCTCCTGGAGTTCTATGGCCTCCAGCTACACAATCTCACGCCTGCCTCCGTATTGCATATCGCGGGCTTCGTAGCCCTCTGCGAGCTGTTTTTAGGTATCAAGGCTCATTTCGGGCTATGGAAAAGGATATTCTGCCTTGTGCCCCGCTCTAAGGAGGGGTCAATGTATCAAGTGGGCGGAGCCGAAGTGTGGCGCATCGCAGGGACCGAATATCTGTCCGGAACCCCAAAGAAGGCGTCCGAAGACTGGCCCTTGGAATGGTTTTATATAGAAGACGTCCCACTGCCAGATCCTGTCCGGATCGGCCTCCCTGAATTCGACAATGCTCCCTTAAATAAGTTCCTAAGCTGGCGTCCACGGAGCCCTCAGAGGGAAAGTGACAGGGACATCATTTACCTGATGGGCCGAATAAGATTGTTAGCCCATTCCGGACTAACCATGATCGGGGTTATGGCTGAATGCATTATGCGGGGGGTGCAACCGTTTTAGTATAGAAGCCACCCCATATGGGACTTCAACGGGGAGGACGACGCCACCCGCTACGGCCGTAAGGGGCCGGATTCAGCCGCCGCTCTACTAAAGATCTTGTCCACTTTGTATAAGGGAGAAGAGGAGGAATTTCTCCGCGTCAACCCACAGGGTGGATTCTCTATGCACAATCCCCCAAGCTGGGTAAGCAGTCGTATTTACTTACCCATCCGTTTTGTATTCCCATTGTTAAATATTCAGTCTGACGACTTCAACGCAGGAACTGCGCCGGGCTGTTAAGGAAATAAGCAGCCCTCCTCCACAACCCGAGGATCTAGGACGGTCCCTCGACCCGGCCTCTCAAGAGGATCCGGACATATCTGTGGAGCTGATTGATGGAGTGTTCCATCAATTGAGCAAGGACAATGCCTTGGTGGCCATTACGGCCGATTACCCAGCGCTAATCCCGACCTCCCAGGTAACTGAGATCGAAGTCCCAGTACCCCGAATAGGTGTCCGCCCTCTCGTGTTTTCAGTTTCATGATTACAACCGAACTTTGCAGGGGAGGTTTTTAAAGTGGAAGGCCGAACCTGCGGTGACAAGCCAACGAGGGGCCGCAGGGCCCCGTGGGCAGAAAAGAAGTGCAGTCCGGACCGAGGCGTCAGTGCAAAGGTATGGCGCGCCCCCTTATCCCAGGTGTTATACCTTCGAGGCACATTGACACTCGTGCTTTCTTCAGGACAAAGAGACCTCGCCGAACTATATCCGGAGAGGCTGCCAATCGCGCCTCCACCAGCCAGGCTCCAAAGCCTGGCCCGGAGGCGGAGGCGAACGCAAGGCGCATGCCAGACGCTCCTCCGATGGAGGATGTGGACGGGTTGTCTGCCACCAACTCTGAGGTGGAGAGTGCCATGAACCATAGGCGTCGCCGGACAATTCTTCGCGACGCTTGTTTCTCTCAAGGGGCGTTAGATACCTTCAACTCGGGAGATACGTAACTCCGTGCCGCTCAAAATGGTCTAGCCAGAGCCACGGAGCAATATGTAAAAGACATACGAGTAAGAAAATTTTGATAATTATATATATATACCAGTAGCCCCCGAGACTTGAAACAGTCAGAATAACTGATTTAAGGATCATTTGTTATGCAGGTTCTTACAGAAAAGAATTCCCTACTGTCCAAGGAGCTGGAAGAGTGCAAAGCCCAACTTGAGGTTGCACTAGCCGCGGCAGGGGAGCCCAAGGAGACCCCTCTGGTAATATACACTTCGAAAGATAAGTATTTTGCGAAGTACGGCATGGGTGAAAATCTGACAGATGAAATTGCAGATGGCGTCGGATTGAATCCGGAAAGGCAACACTTCCTACGCCAGCTAAAGGCTGGTGAGAAGGTGCTGACAAAGGTGAGGCGGGAGAAGAACGATCTCCAAGATGCCAACACCAAGCTGGGCGTCGAGCTGAAAGATGTTCATGCCCAGCTGTCAGACTCCATGAAGGAGAATCAGTGGCTTCGGCGCGGCATATTTAGTAAGTGCTTGAATGAACCTTTGAAAGAAAGTTCAGCGCGGAAGTCGACTAACAGAGCAATGTCTATAGGTGTGCTAACAGGTCGTCCTGCAGAGGAGATGCCCGGTTCTATGGGTGACCTTCTTCCCGAGCTCTCGCAACTGCTCGATCGAGTTCGGCAGGCGATGCAAGGCGTCGCCCAGGCCCTGTGGCCATTCGTCTCCGTGCCCGAGGGTCTTGGAGAGCTTGCGGAGAAGCTAAAGGGAGCACGGCGACGCTTCCGATTGTGGAAGATATCGGCCTGTCGTTAAGGCGTTAGGGAGGCCTGGGCCATGGTGAAGACGCGGTACGCGAAGGCTGACCCCAACCACATGGCTGAGGTCGGTCCTGTAGGGACCGATGGGAAGGAGATCCCTGTAAGCTTAGTATACGGCCAAGTAGAGTTGGCCGCAAAGTATTCCAAGCAGGACTGTAAATTAGACAGCCTGTTAGATGGTATTGAAGAGGAATACAATCAGTCAAAATGACTATGTAATTTAATTGACATTTATAATGCCTTCTAGCCGGATTGTAGATCATTTGTCATGGCCGACCTTTTCGCTTCAGCCTCGGGACCTGACGGTCCGGAGTGTGTCCGAATTAGTGCGTGAACAGACAAGTGCCCGACTAGTTATGTTATATTACAGGGTTAGTAAGAAACATCTTCCAGGGAGAATAGTTCCGTTAGGGGTTCCTTTCCCTGGGAGGCATGCCCTAAGGTGCATGTCCATCATGCGAAAAGAAACGCAGGAAAAACATCTGGGGGCGTATAGGTAAAAATGAAAAAAGATCATCTTTCGTTCACCGACCGAATATTCCCTTAAGAACGCTAGCTTTCGGCTTCACCCAGTCTGAGGTACATGTCCGGCTGACCCGGCAGTAACAATCGCAGATGTGCTCCCTTTACCACCTAGCTGAACAATCGGGAACGTAGGGGTAAGCACAGGAGCCAGGCAACCCAGCTTGGCCAAAACTTAAGTCATATCGATGCATATAATGGTGAATAAAAGGTACATGCGGAAGTGTGACACATGTGTTGGGCATGAAGCCCGTATGAATAAGCTTCTGTTTAAAGAAGCCCCCAGGTTTAATGAGCGCGGATAGCGTGTCACTTTATGAGCCTTTAAAGGCTATAAGAGAGAGAGATGAAGAGAAATGTAAGACAGAAAATATATAAAAAATGGACAGAGGAAGGAGATGAACACAGAGTCCGGCGCTAGGCATAGAATCTTCGGAGACGGGCTGCGTTCCATGGGTTCGGCTCGAGTCGGTTATCCAATGCATCCCGCAGGCGGTACGCTCCACCAGTCAGGACTTGGTCAATTATGAAGGGACCTTCCCACTTGGGCTTGAGTTTGTCCTTTTTCTTGTCCGGTAGTCATAGAACTAATTCGCCAACGTTGTAATTTTTGGCCCGTACTTCTCTGCTTTGGTATCTTCGAGCCTGCTGTTGATAGAATGCGGAACGGGCTTTTGCCACGTCACGCTCCTCCTCCAATGCGTCCAAGCTGTCTTGCCAATCAAGCTCGGCTTCTCTTTCTTCATACATGCGCACTCGAGGTGAGTCATGAATTATGTCGCAAGGCAAAACTGCCTCTGCGCCGTACACCATAAAGAATGGTGTGTATCCGGTGGTACGATTCAGCGTGGTCCGCAGCCCCCAGAGTATGGAGTCGAGCTCCTCTACCCAGTGCATGTTAGATTCCTTGAGGGACCGCACTAATTTGGGTTTGATGCCGCTCATGATAAGGCCATTTGCACGTTCGACCTGGCCGTTAGTTTGTGGGTGATAGACGGAAGCATAATCGAGCTTGATGCCCATGTTTTTGCACCAGAGTTTTACCTCGTCGACCGTGAAGTTCGTGCCGTTATCAGTGATGATGCTGTGGGGGACACCGTAACGGTGTACAACCCCGGATATAAAGTCTATCACCGGTCCGGATTCGGCCGTCTTAACAGGCTTGGCTTCTATCCATTTGGTGAACTTATCCACCATGACCAGTAAGTATTTTTGCTTGTGGGTTCCGCCTTTAAGGGGTCCAACCATGTCAAGCCCCCAGACCGCGAAGGGCCAAGTAATGGGGATAGTTTGGAGGGCGGTGGGTGGCATATGGCTTTGGTTTGCAAAGAGCTGGCAACCGATGCATCGTTGGACTAAGTCCTGAGCGTCTGCCCGGGCCGTTGGCCAATAAAAGCCTGTACGGAAGGCCTTGCTTACAAGGGACCGAGCTGCAGCGTGATGACCTCCGAGTCCGGCATGAATTTCAGCCAGGAGGTTCCGCCCCTCCTCTTCGGAGATGCACCTTTGAAGGACTCCGGTAGTGCTTTTCTTATAAAGTTCTCCCTCATGGACTCTGTAGGCTTTGGATCGCCGCACTATGCAGCGTGCCTCATTTCGGTCCTCGGGGAGTTCCTGCCTAGTAAGGTAGGCGAGGAATGGTTCTGTCCACGGGGCGATGACGACCATTATTACGTGGGCTGAAGGTGTTATTTCATTGGCAGAGCCTCCGATTGTGTCAGGATGTTCGGTGTCGGGCAGTGCGGTTGGGTCCGGGCTGTTATTGTTCGGCTCCCCTTCCCATACTACGGATGGCTTGAACAGCCTTTCCAAGAAGATGTTGGGGGGGGGGGGGATTACATCGCGTTTTGCCCCGATGCGTGCCAGGACATCTACCGCCTAATTATTTTCCCGGGCTATATGGTTAAATTCAAGCCCCTCGAACCGAGCTGACATTTTTAGGATGGCGTTGTGGTAAGCTGCCATTTTTGGATCCTTGGCATCGAAGTCTCCATTTATTTGGGATATTGCGAGGTTCGAGTCCCCGCGCACCTCTAGGCGTTGAATGCCCATGGATACTGCCATCCGGAGACCATGTAAAAGGGCCTCATATTCGGCTGCATTGTTGGAGTCCGTGTACATAATCTGGAGTATGTATTGAACTGTGTCTCCTGTGGGGGACGTCAAAATGACGCCGGCCCCCAGTTCGGCCAACATCTTGGAGCCGTCGAAATGCATGATCCAGTTTGAATATGTGCCGTACTCTTTAGGGAGTACGGCCTCCGTCCATTCTGCGACGAAGTTGGCCAAGACTTGCGACTTGATGGCTCGCCGTGGCTTATAAGTTATGTCGAATGGGAGGAGCTCGATGGCCCATTTTTCAATCCGGCCCGTTGTGTCACGGTTGTTTATAATATCGTTAAGTGGTACTTCCGAGGCTACTGTTATTGAACACTCTTGAAAGTAGTGTCGTAGCTTCCGCGATGCCATGAATACCGCGTACGCAATTTTTTGATAATGCGGGTACCGTGATTTGCAGGGAGTGAGGACAGTGGACACATAATAGACCGGCTTTTGAAGGGGGAATTTGTGTCCGTCTGCTTCTCGTTCGACGATGAGCATTGCGCTTACAACCTGATGTGTTGCTGCAATGTATAATAGCATTGGTTCGCCAATGTTTGGCGCGGCCAGGACTGGGTTTGTTGCCAGTATGGCTTTTATTTCATCGAGTCCGGCCGTGGCTGCATCCGTCCATTTGAAGTGTTCGGTGCACCGAAGGAGGCGGTAAAGGGGTAGGGCCTTTTCTCCCAAGCAGGAGATAAAGCGGCTTAGAGCTGCCACGCATCCGGTTAACTTTTGTATTTGTTTGAGGTCCTTTGGGATACCCAGTTGCGACATAGCTCGTATCTTGGCTGGATTTGCTTCAATTCCTCTACCGGATACAATGAAGCCCAAGAGCTTTCCGGCTGGAACGCCGAAAACACATTTTTCCGGGTTGAGCTTGATGTCGTATGTTCGGAGGTTATCAAATGTGAGCCTCAAGTCGTCTACTAGAGATTCAACATGTCTTGTTTTGACGAACACATCATCTACATATGCCTCCACTCTTTTGCCGATCTGGCTTGCCAGACATGTCTGAATCATGCGCTGATATGTTGCACCGGCGTTTTTGAGCCCGAAGGGCATTGTGTTGAAGCAGAATGGGCCGTATGGTGTGATAAATGTCGTTGCGGCTTGGTCTGGTTCTGCCATCTTGATTTGATGGTAGCTGGAATATGCGTCGAGGAAACACAACGAATCGTGTCCTGCGGTAGCATCGATAATTTGATCGATGCGGGGGAGGGGGAAGGGATCCTTTGGGCAAGCCTTGTTAAGGTCTTTAAAATCAACACACAGGTGCCAGGATTTGTCCTTCTTTGGTACCATCACCAGGTTTGCTAGCCAGTCCGGATGTTTTATATCTCTGATGAATCCGGCCTCCAATAGCTTTGCTAGCTCCTCTCCCATGGCCTGTCTCTTAGGTTCGGAAAAATGCCGAAGAGCCCGTTTGACTGGTTTGAATCCTGTTTGGATATTTAAGCTGTGCTCGGCCAGCATGCGTGGGATTCCTGGCATGTCTGAAGGGTGCCAGGCGAAAATGTCCCAGTTCTCTCGTAGGAACTCTCGCAGTGCGGCGTCTACATCAGGGTTTAACTATGCCCCGATGGAAGCTGTTTTATTGGGGTCCGTTGGATGGACTTGGAATTTGACTATTTCGTCCACCGGTTTAAAGGAGGTGGACTTGGATCTTTTGTCGAGTACCACATCGTCCCTATTCATCGTAGAGCGCAACGCAGTCAGTTCCTCAGCCGCTAGGGCTTCAGATAGTGCCTCGAGGGCCAGTGCGGCTGTCTTGTTTTCGGCGCGGTGCTATGTCCGGATCACTAGCGAGAGTGATGATCCCGTTAGGCCCAGGCATCTTGAGCTTCATGTACCCGTAATGGGGTATTGCTTGGAAGATTGTAAACGCTTCCCGCCCTAGCAGAGCGTGATAACCGCTGCTGAACGGAGCCACATGGAACGTGACCTCTTCGGACCTGTAATTATCCGGCGTGCCGAACACCACATCTAGTGTGATTTTTCCTGTACAGCACGCTTCCCGACTGGGGATTATTCCTCTAAAGGTTGTGCTGCTTCGCTCAATGCGGTTCCAGTCTATTTCCATTTTTTGAAGGGTTTCCTCATAAATGAGGTTCAATCCGCTGCCGCCGTCCATGAGTACCTTGGTAAGACGAAAGCCGTCCACTATTGGACCGAGGACCAATGTGGCTGGTGCTAAGGCTGTTCGGAATTTAGGTTCATCACTGGCGTTAAAGGTAATAGCCGTGTCACTCCATGGGTTTATTGTTGCTACTTGGTAGACTTCGGCAAGGCTGCAGAGTGTCCTTTTTCGCATATTATTTGATGCGGAAGTCTCGAAGACTGTTAATACCGTATTGGTGTCTCTGGGGTGGCTTTCGGTGGCCTCTCGAATTAGGAGATTTTCGCCAATTTTGGCCACCTGCTGGAGTATCCAACATGCTTTGAGGCTGTGAGTTGGTGTGACGTCCTCTATACTGTGAATTTTACAGGGTCCATTGAGCCATCCTTCCAGTACGGTTCCATGCCCTGTAGATGGTTTTTGCTTTTTAGTGCTTGACCCGGGTGTTTGGTGATGATGCACCCTTTTATTTCGGACTGGGTTTGTATTCAGGGCCGGATTGTCCCAAAATTTGATTTCGGTTTTCCAGGCGCTTTCCATCGCACAGTACTTTCGTACAATGGACGCCAAGTCAGCGGAGTGTGTAATATCACGATGACTTATGGCGTTGACTATTCCCTTGTCCGTGCAATTATTGCAGAAGATTGAGATTGCGTCTTCCTCGCGGCAGTCCCTTAGCCTGTTCTTAACCAGGAGGAATCTGGCCCAGTAATGATGTACTGTTTCATCGGCTCTTGCCTGATTTTGGATAGATCGCTTATGTTGGGGTGGGTGGGTGGAATTAAATCCGAAGCCTCACCCCATCTGAGGCTCAGAGGCCGAGGAATTTCCGAACTCGAAAATTTGGATTCCTGGATGTTGTCCAATGAATCCAGCCCGTCGCCTGACTCTAAGTTCAGGTCTTGAGTGATATCCTCCCCACCGCGGGTATCCGGCTCGGAGGGATCGGGAATCCAGACGTAGCGAGTCCTTAAGATAGATGAAGGGTCGCCGCACTGTCCCTCTACCACGGCAACGTGATGGGTGACTTGGGGAGAGTTAATCTCTCTCAGATCGGGTTTAGGCCCAATCTGGTCGTAATCTGTAGCGACTCCCAGGGCGGCGAAGCGATCTAAGAGCTTGTTTATGGAGGAGAGCTCCATTGGATCTAACTGCTCGGCGAGTTCCGAGCTGACATGCAGATTGTTTTCGATGGCTCGAGAAGTCATCGTCGGCGCAGAAGCCGAATAGGCGGTCATAAGAAAACCACCTAGCCGGAGGGTTTGGCCGACAGCCAAAGCTCCCTTAGCAACGGTGCCGTCTTTAAAGACGGGGCGAGGCATCCTTCCTGATGGCGACGACACAGAGGAACTCTCAATGAAAGCACCAATGTCGGTGTCAAAACCGGCGGATCTCGGGTAGGGGGTCCCGAACTGTGCGTCTAGGCCGGATGGTAATAGGAGGCAAGGGACACGAAGTTTTACCCAGGTTCAGCCCTCTCGATGGAGGTAAAACCCTACGTCCTTCTTGATTAATATTGATGATATGGGTAGTACAATAGTAGATCTACCACGAGATCGAAGAGGCTAAACCCTAGAAGCTAGCCTATGGTATGATTGTTGTTGTGTATGTTGTCCTACGGACTAAAACCCTCCGGTTTATATAGACACCGGAGAGGGTTAGGGTTACACAAAGTCGGTTACAATGGTAGGAGATCTACATATCCGTATCGCCAAGCTTGCCTTCCACGCCAAGGAACGTCCCTTCCGGACACGGGACGGAGTCTTCAATCTTGTGTCTTCATAGTCCAGGAGTCCGGCTGAAGGTATAGTCCGGCCATCCGGACACCCCCTAATCCAGGACTCCCTCTACATCCTTGAGGTATTTCTCCTGAGATATGAATATGCCATTGCGTTGTTGACGAATTTCAAGACCTAAGAAGAATTTCAATTCTCCCATCATAGACATTTGATATTCTTCACTCATCATATATGCAAATTCATCACTATAACGCTGGTCAGTACAGTCAAAGATAATATCATCAACATATATTTGGCACACAAACAATTTACCATCATAAGATTTACTGAAAAGAGTAGGGTCGAGTGAACCGGGTTTGAAGCCTTTCTTCATAAGGAATTCCTTCAAAGTATCATACCACGCCCGTGGGGCCTGCTTGAGGCCATAGAGGGCCTTATTGAGTCTGAAGACTTTGTCAGGATTCTTTGGATCTTCAAAACCTAGGGGTTGAGCAACATATACTTATTCCTCAAGCTTACCATTGAGGAATGCACTTTTCACATCCATTTGATATAGAGTGATATCATGATGGTTAGCATAAGCAAGTAATATGCGAATAGCCTCAAGTCTAGCAACAGGTGCAAAAGTTTCATCGAAATCAATTCCTTCAACCTGTGTGTAGCCTTGAGATACAAGCCGTGCCTTATTCCTTACCACAAGGCCATTTTCGTCTTGCTTGTTGTGATAGATCCACTTTGTGCCAATGATATTGTGCTTGCGAGGATCTGGACATTTGACCAGTGCCCAGACGTTGTTGAGCTCGAACTGATGTAATTCTTCTTGCATGGCCTGAATCCACTCAGGCTCCAGAAATGCTTCATCTACCTTAGTGGGCTCTGTGATAGAGACAAAAGCATAGTGCCCACAAAAGTTAGATAAATGTGAAGCTTTTGAGCGTGTGAGAGGACCCGTCACTTTAATGTCATTGATGATCTTTTCAAGTTGCACTTCTTTTGCAATGCGAGGATGAGCTGGTTGTCGTTGATGAATTTGATCAACATTTTCTTCAGCACCATTTTCTTCAGTATTTTCTTCAGGTGCATTAGCTCGACGTTCTTCATGTCCTGGAATGAATTCTTCAGCAGATTCTTCAGTAGGAATGGCATCCTTAGTAGCCTTGAACTTGATAGTTTCCTCAGGTGTTGGTTCATCTATCATAGTAGGTAGGTGCTCTATTTGCGATCCATTAGTTTCATCGAACCGCACATCTACAGTTTCAACAACCTTGTGAAGAATGTTGTTGAAGACTCTGTAGGTGTGCGAGTCCTTTTCGTAACCAAGCATAAAACCTTCATGTGCTTTCGGTGCAAATTTTGAGTTGTGATGAGGATCTCTAATCCAACATTTAGCACCGAAGACTTTGAAATAACTTACATTGGGTTTCTTATCAGTGAGGAGTTCATAGGCAGTCTTCTTGAAGAATTTGTGAAGATATACTCTGTTGATGATGTGGCACGCAATATCAATTGCCTCAATCCAGAAACAACGAGGCGTTTTGTATTCATCAAGCATAGTGCGAGCCATCTCAGCAAGAGTCTTGTTCTTGCGCTCCACGACGCCATTCTGCTGAGGAGTATAAGGAGCAGATAACTCATGAGTAATACCAAGTTCATCAAGATAGTCATCAAGACCAGAATTCTTGAACTCAGTTCCATTGTCACATCTGACGTGCTTGATCTTCACACTAAAGTTGGTTGAAGCCCTCGAGGAAAATCGTTTGAAGACTTCCTGCACTTCATGTTTGTAAGTAACAATGTGTACCCATGTGTATCGAGAGTAATCATCAACAATAACAAAGCCATATTGAGATGCCTCATTTGAGACTACAGAATAATGGTTAGGACCGAAGAGATCCATGTGAGGCAATTCAAATGGACGAGTGGTGGTCATGATAGTCTTCGCTGGATGCTTAGCCTTTGTCATCTTCCCAGCTTCACAGGCTCCGCATAAGTGATCCTTGAGGAACTTGACATTCTCGATGCCAATGACATGCTTCTTCTTCGCAAGCGTGTGCAAATTCCTCATGCCTGCATGACCAAGTCGTCGATGCCAGAGCCGGCCTTCTGAAGCTTTTGCAAGTAGGCACACGGCTGGTTGTGATCCTGTAGAGAAATCAAATATATATAGGTCTCCTCTCCTAAAGCCTTCGAAGACTTTGGAATTGTCAGCTTCCATAACCATAACACAACGGTACTTGCGAAAGACAACAACCATATCAAGATCGCAAAGCATTGAGACAGAGATGAGGTTGTATCCTAAGGACTCGACAAGCATGACTTTGTCCATGTGTCGATCCTTTGTGATCGCAACCTTACCTAGACCCAATACCCGACTTTTTCCTTTGTCAGCAAAGATGATATGCTTCAGATGCGACGGATATAATGGAGCATCCATCAATAGATTCTTGTCACCAGTCATGTGATTTGTACATCCACTATCGAGGACCCACTCAGTGGCTTTGGGTTGATCATCCTGCAGATGAATTAGTGCAGCTTACGAACTCATATAGTTCATTAGTGAAGAATATGACATCAATTCATCAGATCAATTTCATCAAGCAATAGAACAGATAAAGCAGTATGAGGACGTGAGAAATGAGAGTTCATTTCTTCATGGTTAGCCTGCGTCCTATCAGGCACACTCAGGTCTCCAGCAAATTCTTCAGACGATTACGTACGTCTGGAGACCTGACCCTGCAGAAGAGATTAGTTCTTTTTCTTCACCACCCACATTTGAAGGGGTGGCAAAGAGTTCATCACTCTGCGAGCTCCATACGAGAAAGGTGGCATAGAAGCCAGTCCATTTCGTTTCACATAAGAGGGATTAGGATAAGCATATTAAAAAAGCATTGAAATTCTTCGAGGACTTATGAACATAATGATTAAAAGAATAATGCTTTTATTCATAGCCCTTAACTTTTCCCTGCGAAACAGAGTTGTTAGCACGATGATATTCATGTGAGGACTTTGATCCTTTTGAGAAATTTGGTCCATATGAAGAATTTGATCTGGGGTTCCTATTCTTCAGAGGTGGTGTCCTGAGGACATTCACCTGAAGACTTTCAAGGCACCTTTTGGGAACCCAGATTTTCTTTATAGGGGAACCATTCCTGCAGTTAGTGCCAACATATCTAGCAAATACTTCACCATTCTGATTTTTGAACAGTTTTGTAACATCCCGAATTTTCAATTTGGAATGTTATACATTAGGTCATCATGCATATCATATTTTATTTTGCTTTTGGTTTTGATCCTAGAAAATCCTAAGCAACTCAAGGACCCACGGAGAGAGTTGGGGATTTCGTTATTTACATATTTGAGTTTTCTCAAATTATGTAAACAGGATCATTTGATTTTATTTATTTTATCATCAATTATTTCTATTGCAAAAATATGAGAGAGGGAATAAAATGACTTTCCCAAAATATAGAAATATTGAGGATTTAATAAAAAAATCAAATAAGATTTATTTCGGAGTTTTCGGTATTTTTATTTGAATTTAGGAAAAATGTGCGTTTTTCAAAGTTGTAGTTTGGGCTCAGATAAATGTTCACTTTATCGGGCTTGATTTTAGAAACCTGGCAAAATTTATTTCGTGATTTTTGGAGTCCGTTTAGTATTTCTTTTTATTTTTCTCCCGAGCGGAATTATTTTAAAAAGAAAAAAAACGAAACCGACTATGGGCCGTACCCAAGTGGGACTCCGCCCGGGGTGCCTTTAAATAGCGAGGCGCCGGTGCCCCAGGCCCATAGCCACGCCGCCCCGAAACCCTAGCCCATAGCCGCCGCCGCCGCCGCCGGAGTTGCCGCCGCCCGAGGTTCGCCGCCGCCTCGTTTTCCGTGTTTTAAAAAAAATCCGTTTGTCGTTTTTTTTCTTTTTCGACGGATTTTTCGTGGTTATTTTCTGATCGCGATTTCTAATCCGGTTTTCGTTTTAGTTTAACTTTTCGCTTGTTTATTGGAATCAGGCGATTCAAGCGCCTGGAGTTTCGTCTCGAAACCCTCTTTCCGAATAATCAACTTAAACAAGTTTTTGCTACTGTAAAATTTGCCCTAGATCCAAATTACTAGAACAAAGTTGTTTTCTTTTGCCGTTTGATTTCTTTTGCTTTGTTCGATTTGATTCTTTTTGCAAACCAGGGTTCTTAAGTTGAACTTTCTGGTTAGATCTTCTATTTGAGTTTTACCTATGCATTAGATGAGTACTTATTGTATGCTTGTTTGTTTGTCTGCGATAGAATACCCGGAGTGCGCCGCCTGTTACTTAGAATCTCTAGGTTTCGCGGATCATCAGCAAGGCAAGTAACACTTTGATCATACCTTTTTCTACAACCCAGTTTTATTGCATTAGATCAATCCTAACACATTGCATGATTAGGATCTAATTAAATTGTGGGATGGGAAGTAGATAAGGTAGTACCTATTACCTATTTATTATCAAACCTTTGGGAGTTACTTCTACGTTTGCTTATTATGCCATGCTATGCCAGTAGACGTGGATTGGGTGAGTGATATCCATGACAGATGTGAGATTGATAATTAAGGGTTTATCTAAGGTGGCAACCTAACACACATCTGGGTGGATTGAGGCACCTGGGGATTCCAGGACTTGCCTGTTTTTATTTTGGACCGCCACCCAGGCTCAAAGGGATCATGAGATTATTCATACTAGAAACTTCCGTGTGCAGCCACAAGCCATTATGGGCTCTGGCATAGTTGAGTAAGACGTGCGAACTCTTACAGGGTAGACTAGTAGATGTAGGGGAAAGTAGGTGTACCGGTCTATCCGTCGTAAGGTGCTAGTGCTTCTGAAAGACTGTGTCTCGGTCATCCGTTTCTCAAACACCCTGTAGTGCGAGAAATCGAACGGAGGCGATCGAGTCTTGTGGGGAAAAGTGCGCAAACCTCTGCAGAGTGTATAAACTAATCATGGTTAGCCGTGTCCCCGGTTATGGACATCTTGAGTATTTGGTACCTGGATTATCATGTGAATCTCAACATGTTACTCTAAAACTAACATTGTTGGGTTTTAATGATGTTAGTTAATTCGGATTGAGAATGCTGTCAACCATTCTCAATTTTTAACAACCACCATGATAGTAATTAAATTTATTCCTTTGAAGTAGGGAAAAATTGGCTTTACGCAAAAACTGTAACCATAGAGCTTTCCACCAGCCAAATATGCATATAGTATAGCTGTTGCATTCCATTACTCTCTATGTGTTACCTTGCCAGCATATTCCATGTGCTGACCCGTTTTCGGGCTGCAACGTTAATGTTGCAGACTTTTCAGACGATGATTAAGGAGTTTTAGGTCGTGGTTCTATACTCAGTGATGCCGTTGGAGTTGATGGACTCACTTATCTTCCAAGCCTTCTGCTGTTATCGTCACTAGATGGCCTTAAGCCATATTTATTGTAATAAGTTCTCTTTTGAGACACTCGATGTAATAAGTGTGTGATTGCTAATCTGCTATAAATCCTCCGAGTACTGTGTGATGTCAGCATTACTGATCCAGGGATGACACCAGAGCACAGAGATCAGACTGTTTGAGGTCTGGTCGCGACAGAGATGGTATCAAAGCACACGCTGACTGTAGGACACGACCACTAAGCTAAAGACCTAGATCACTACTCACTCTCTTCTCTTCTGACCTCTCATCTTTTCTACTCTTTAGGATGGCGGATGCAAGGAACAAGTTCACACAACCAGATGAAGATACACCCTTTGGACGCCACTTGAAGGAAGTCACCAGATACCTGAACATAGGAATACCAAGCTTCACGGGAACTTACAACGCCACTTTACCTGAAGAAGAGCGCTGGATGATTCAAGTTCAAGTTCCAAGAAGGACGTTCATGCCAGTCACTGAGCCCATAGAGTTTTCTTTTGATGCACCAACTTGGAGTCTAGGAAAGAGTATGGCAGCTCACATCGCCATGGGACGCATTGGCGAAGTTTACCGCAAGGATCTTAAGGATACTATCTACCAGATTTGTGGGCGCCGAGATGAACACTAGGAGATGATCAGCACCAGGAAAGATAGATCAATTGCCGCTTTTATTCAGGAGTTAAATCAGCACATTCGATGACAGGAGAATCAGATGTGCGCCGACATGATAGATCTGAAGAAGGCTAAGACCAGAATCAAGGAACTGGAGGAAGAACTCAAGGCTACACGTGAAGATTATGAAGAAGAAATTGAAGTATTGGTGGATAAGAATGCCGACCTAACTATGAAGCTAGCAGTATTTATGGGAGGCCCGACACCAGTATATGAAGACGAAGAACCCAAGGAGATTAGTCCGGAAGACTACATCATCATTGACGGCACCGACTCGGAACAAGATAGTAGCAATGATGACTATGTTGATGAAGCAGGAGCAGATATCATGGAGTCTACAACCGTAGAATATTTCTAGTAGACCACCTCACCAGTAGTAGTAGTCCACCATGTAAATTTAGTAGTCCGAGCACTTTTGCGATAGTTAGATCGATTGTATGCCCTTGTTTGATTTATTGAAGTGAATTGTTTGCTTTTGCCTCATGTGCATATGGGTAGTGTTTTCTCTTTAGACCCCCTCTATTCTTACATCTCATCTTTTCTAAACCCTCAGATGCCTCCGAGACGTGACCCCGGATTTGCCTTTCCGCCGGAGCTCACCCAGTTGATCCAGCAGCAGAACACCTTGATGCAGTTGCTAGTTCAGAATCAGAATCAGGGGAACAACAACAACCCACCACCACCACCACCACCTGTTGACCACTTAGCCCGTTTTCTTAGGTTGAATCCGCCGGTGTTTTCCAGTAGCACCGAGCCGATAGTAGCAGATGATTGGCTCCACAAGACAGCTAGGGAGTTGACCACGGCAGGATGCACAGATACGGAGAAGGTGAAGTTTGCCGCACATCAGTTAGAAGGACCCGCAGCATCCTGGTGGGAGAATTTCACAGCCACCTTCCCAGTCGACACTATCACATGGGACCAGTTTCAGCAGGCTTTTTGTACTACCCATGTTTCAGCAGGAGCAATGGCCATGAAGAAACGTGAGTTTCGTAACTTGCGCCAAGGAGGACGGACAGTTGGCCAGTATATGGAGGAGTTTAGTAAGCTAGCACGTTATGCCCTAGATGACGTTGCTATGGATGCAGCTAAGCAGGAGAAATTCCTGGAAGGATTGAATGATGAGTTGAGTATGCAGTTGATGGTAGCCACCTTCAACAACTACCAGGAGTTGGTAGATCGTGCTCTTATGATTGAAGGGAAGGCTAATGTAGTAGCTGATGCATTGAGCCGTAAGAGTCATGTCAATACACTAATGACGGGAGAAATACCCAAGGAGTTAGCAGAAAATTTTCGTGAACTATGTTTGGAAATAGTTCCGAGAGGCTATGTAGCAGCATTGGAGATTCAGTCAACATTGATGGACAAAATCAGGGAAGCTCAGAAAACTGACAAAGATATTGCTGCTATAAAGGAGAAACTGAGCAAAGGAAAAGCTAAAGGATTTCGGGAGGATGAGCATGACACCCTATGGTTTGAAGACCGTGTTTACGTGCCCAATAACCCGGAGATCAGAAAGTTGATTCTGCAAGAGGCACATGATTCACCGTATTCGATTCACCCAGGAAATACCAAGATGTATCTGGATTTGAAGGATATTTTCTGGTGGACCGGAATGAAAAAGGATATTGCGGAGTATGTAGCAGTTTGTGACGTATGTCAGAGAGTAAAGGCAGAGCGTCAGAAGCCAGCAGGATTGTTGCAACCATTGCCGATACCCGAATGGAAGTGGGATAAGATAGGCATGGATTTTATCACGGGATTACCAAGGACTCGTTCAGGCTATGACTCGATTTGGGTTGTAGTTGATCGATTGACGAAGGTAGCACATTTCATCCCAGTAAAGACCACTTACACCAGTGCTAAGTTGGCAAAGATATACATGACCAGGATCGTATGTTTGCATGGAGTTCCGAGGAGCATCGTATCAGATAGAGGAACCCAGTTTACCTCAAAGTTCTGGAAGCAGTTGCATGAGACTTTGGGTACTAGGCTAGAATTTAGTACAACTTTTCATCCACAGATAGATGGACAGACCGAGAGAGTCGATCAGATTTTGGAGGATACGCTGAGAGCTTGTGCGCTAGATTATGGATCTAGTTGGGACGATAATTTGCCATATGCAGAGTTCTCTTACAATAATAGCTATCGGACCAGTTTGAAGATGGCCCCTTTCGAAGCTCTGTACGGAAGGAGGTGCAGGACACCGTTGTCATGGGACGAAGTTGGAGACCGTCAGTTGTTTGGACCAGATCTGATTAAGGAGTCTGAACAGAAGGTGAAGTTGATTCGCGATAGGCTCAAGGTAGCCTAGTCCAGACAGAAGAGCTACGCAGATTCTAAACGCAAATTGACAGTTTACGAAGTTGGAGACAGAGTTTATCTTCGAGTATCCCCACTTCGAGGGATTAAGCGCTTTGGAGTTAAGGGGAAGTTAGCGCCACGATTTGTAGGGCCATATCGAGTTTTGGAGCGTATGGGAGAAGTGGCCTACAAGTTGGAATTGCCAGAAGGATTGGCAGGAGTGCATGATGTGTTCCACGTTTCTCAGTTGAAGAAGTGTCACGCGGAGATGGCTGACATACCTTTGAGAGACACAGTGCCATTAGAAGCAATTCAGTTCGATAGCAGTTTAACCTATGAGGAGAAACCAGTCAAGATCCTCGAGTTTGCCAATCGAGTCACTCGCAGCAAGGTTATCAAGTTTTGCAAAGTTCAGTGGAGCCACCACACGGAGGATGAAGCCACCTGGGAGCGAGAGGAAGATTTGCTCAAATACCACCCTCACCTATTTTCTAGCCAACCTGAATCTCGAGGTCGAGATTCATCTTAAGGGGGGTAGGTTTGTAACATCCCAAATTTTCAATTTGGAATTTTATACATTAGGTCATCATGCATATCATATTTTATTTTGCTTTTGGTTTTGATCCTAGAAAATCCTAAGCAACTCAAGGAACCACGGAGAGAGTTGGGGATTTCGTTATTTACATATTTGAGTTTTCTCAAATTATGTAAACAGGATCATTTGATTTTATTTATTTTAGCATCAATTATTTCTATTGCAAAAATATGAGAGAGGGAATAAAATGACTTTCCCAAAATATAGAAATATTGAGGATTTAATAAAAAATCAAATAAGATTTATTTCGGAGTTTTCGGTATTTTTATTTGAATTTAGGAAAAATGCGCGTTTTTCAAAGTTGTAGTTTGGGCCCAGATAAATGTTCACTTTATCGGGCTTGATTTTAGAAACCCGGCAAAATTTATTTCATGATTTTTGGAGTCCGTTTAGTATTTCTTTTTAATTTTCTCCTGAGCGGAATTATTTTAAAAAGAAAAAAAACGAAACCGACTATGGGCCGTACCCGAGCGGGACTCCGCTCGGGGCACCTTTAAATAGCGAGGCGCCGGTGCCCCAGGCCCATAGCCGCGCCGCCCCGAAACCCTAGCCCATAGCCGCCGCCGCCGCCGGAGTTGCGCGCCGCCCGAGGTTCGCCGCTGCCTCGTTTTCCGTGTTTTTAAAAAAAAATCTGTTCATCGTTTTTTTTCTTTTTCGTCGGATTTTTCGCGGTTATTTTCTGATCGCGATTTCGGATACGATTTTCGTTTTAGTTTAACTTTTCGCTCGTTTATCGGAATCAGGCGATTCAAGCGCCTGGAGTTTCGTCTCGAAACCCTCTTTCCGAATAATCAACTTAAACAAGTTTTTGCTACTGTAAAATTTGCCCTAGATCCAAATTACTAGAACGAAGTTGTTTTATTTCGCCGTTTGATTTCTTTTGCTTCGTTCGATTTGATTCTTTTTGCAAACCAGGGTTCTTAAGTTGAACTTTCTGGTTAGATCTTCTATTTGAGTTTTACCCGTGCATTAGATGAGTACTTATTGTATGCTTGTTTGTTTGTCTGCGATAGAATACCCGGAGTGCGCCGCCTGTTACTTCGAATCTCTAGGTTTCGTGGATCATCAGCAAGGCAAGTAACACTTTGATCATACCTTTTTCTACAACCCAATTTTATTGCATTAGATCAATCCTCACACATTGCATGATTAGGATCTAATTAAATTGTGGGATGGGAAGTAGATAAGGTAGTACCTATTACCTTTTTATTATCAAACCTTTGGGAGTTACTTCTACGTTTGCTTATTATGCCATGCTATGCCAGTAGACGTGGATTGGGTGAGTGATATCCATGACAGATGTGAGATTGATAATTAAGGGTTTATCTAAGGTGGCAACCTAACACACATCTGGGTGGATTGAGGTACCTGGGGATTCCAGGACTTGCCTGTTTTTATTTTGGACCGCCACTCAGGCTCAAAGGGATCATGAGATTATTCATACTAGAAACTTCTGTGTGCAGCCACAAGCCATTATGGGCTCTGGCATAGTTGAGTAAGACGTGCGAACTCTTACGGGGTAGACTAGCAGATGTAGGGGAAAGTAGGTGTACCGGTCTATCCTTCGTAAGGTGCTAGCGCTTCTGAAAGACTGTGTCTCGGTCATCTGTTTCTCAAACACCCTGTAGTGCGAGAAATCCAACGGAGGCGATCGAGTCTTGTGGGGAAAAGTGCGCAAACCTCTGCAGAGTGTATAAACTAATCATGGTTAGTCGTGTCCCCGGTTATGGACATCTTGAGTTTCTGGTACCTGGATTATCATGTGAATCTCAACATGTTACTCTAAAACTAATATTGTTGGGTTTTAATGATGTTACTTAATTGGGATTGAGAATGCTGTCAACCATTCTCAATGTTTAACAACCACCATGATAGTAATTAAATTTATTCCTTTGAAGTAGGGAAAAATTGGCTTTACGCAAAAACTGTAACCATAGAGCTTTCCACCAGCCAAATATGCATATAGTACAGTTGTTGCATTCCATTACTCTCAATGTGTTACCTTGCCAGCATATTCCATGTGCTGACCCGTTTTCGGGCTGCAACGTTAATGTTGCAGACTTTTCAGACGACGATTAAGGAGTTTTAGGTCGTGGTTCTATACTCAATGATGCCGTTGGAGTTGATGGACTCACTTATCTTCCAAGCCTTTCGCTGTTATCATCACTAGATGGCCTTAAGCCATATTTATTGTAATAAGTTCTCTTTTGAGACACTCAATGTAATAAGTGTGTGATTGCTACTCTACTATAAATCCTCCGAGTACTGTGTGGTGTCAGCATTACTGATCCAGGGATGACACCGGAGCACAGAGATCAGACTGTTTGAGGTCTTGTCGCTACAAGTTTATAGTTGGAGTCAAATGACTCATCATCAGAACGAGGAGATTCACATGCAAAGCCAGATAAGTTAGATGGATCAACTGGAGGTCCCTTTGCAGCAACCCATGAGGTTTTGGGGTACTGCTCAGGCTTCCAATATGTACCATCAGCATTGAGTTTCCTCTCAAAGGCAAGACCCTCTTTCCTAGGGTTCCCGTTGAGGGTCTGCTTTTTAAGCACATCACAAAGAGTCTGATGCCCTTTGAGGCTTTTGTACATGCCTGTCATGTACAATTCCTTCAGCCCTGCATCGTCAGTGATACTAGCAGTGTCCTCAGATGAGGAATTAGTGATAGCAGAGGCAGATGAAGAATTTGAAACATTAACAACATTTGAACATTCAGGTGAAGAATTAGCAGATTCACATTCAATGCACTTCAAGCATGGAGGAACAAATTCTTGCTGAGAAGCGCTGATTTGTTGAGCAAGTAATGAATCGCGCTCCTTCTGAAGATCTTCATAACTCACTCTTAGCTTCTCAAGGTCTTGCTTTCTTTGAAGAAATTCATAAGAAAGCTTCTCATGATCAGATAAGAGAGTGTTATGATGATCTTGAAGGGTGTCATACTTAGTCTGAAGTCTCTGAAGACTTTCAACCAAAGCTTTTGACTGATCCATTTCTTGACCCAACGTATCATCGCTCTCATTTAGCATGTATTGAACTTTTTCCAAAGCTCTTTGTTGTTTAGTGGCAAGGGAAGCAAGTTTGACATAGCTGGGTCCAAATTCATCACCAGATTCATCATCACTAGACTCGGATAGGTAGCATTCAATTACCTTAGCATCTTTTGCCATAAGGCATGATGCAGAAGATGATGATTCTGGTTCGAATGTCATCGCTTTGAGAGATTCCTTGAAGTCCTCAAACCAAGGATCATGACAGGTTCGATGACCTTCATAGACCTCAGAGAGCCGGTCCCAGATAAGCTTCGCATGATCGAGATGCATGATATTCCTGAACTGATTTTGAGACAGACAGGAGCAGATGACGTCCTTCTCCGTGAGGTTGAGGAGAGTGTACTTGCGAATGTCATCTACTTACGCCATCTTGCACATATCGGCCAGACCAATCTCAGTGACGGTCCACAGCTCGCTGTTCATCGCCATGAGGTGCTTCTTCATCATGGCCTTCCACTTGGGATACTCCTGACCGTCAAAGATGGGGCATGTCACTTTGTTCATACCTGCAGTCGACATAACTAAACTCCAAGCGGTTAAACCAAAATCACACAGAACAAGGGAGTACCTTGCTCTGATACCAATTGAAAGTGCGTTATATCGACTAGAGGGGGGGTGAATAGGTGATTTTTATGAATTCTTCACTGAGGAATTTGAAGGTGAGGAAATTCCTTAGTGAAGAACTACTAGCATCGGAATAAGTACTCAAAAGTAAACATAACAGAACACAAGCATAGTCATCATGATGAAATGAAGACAGGCACAGAGTACAGAAAGCGTAAGCACATGATAATACAGGATAAAGACAAACCGACTGAAGAAATTGAGAAAGTATTCAGTCAAAGTCTTCAAACATAGATATGAGGAAATGAAAGAGTTGAGGAAATAGAACCAGTGAGCTTGGTGAAGACAATGATTTGGTAGACCAGTTCCAACTGTTGTCTCAGTTGTACATATGGTTGGAGCGGCTAGGTATTTAAACCTGAGGACACATAGTCCCGGACACACAGTCCTCACCGTATTCTCCTTGAGCTAAGGTCACACAGACCTCGCCCAATCACTCGTGGTAAGTCTTTAGGTGACTTCCGAACCTTCACAAACTTGGTCACTCGGCGATTCACAATTCCTCTTGGATGCTCTAGACCATGATGCCTAACCGTCTGGAAGAAGCACAGTCTTCAAAGGTAACAAGCGTCGGATCCACGCAGGATCAATCTCTTCAGTGATGCTCAATCACTTGGGGTTTGTAGGTGTTTGGGTTTGGGTTTTCCTCACTTGATGATTTTTGCTCAAAGTCCTCGGAGGATGGGATGCTCTCAAATGACAAGTGTCAGTTTCTCTCGGAGCAGCCAACCAGCCAGTGGTTGTAGGGGCGGCTATTTATAGCCTAGGGAGCAGCCCGACATGATAAGACATAAATTCCCTTCAATGATATGACTGTTAGGTGGGTAGATATTTTGGGACAGCTGGCGCATAGCACAGCAACGGTCGGAATTTTGAGTACCAAAATCCTCAGGGCTATCATGTTCCTCACTGTGTAGGCAATCCGCACTGGTGAATTCCTAACTCCTCAGTCAGGACAAATTCCTCATAGACCAGAAGAACTTCGTCTCTCTCACTGAAGAATATGACTGAACTGTATGAGATTTCCAATGGCTTCACTCGAAGGGATTGGTAGGTGTAGGATTTTGAGTTGAGCATCACATGGAAAATTTTCCTTAGTATTTCCTCGACCCCCTTTAACAGTACGGTGTTTCCTAAGACTCAAGAAAGAGAAAATGGAACTACAAAAACAAAAGTCTTCACGCTTCATGTTCCTCAAATGAATACCAAGTCTTCAAGGTCACACCAATTTCTTCACTTTTAGAGTCTTCAGAAATTCAAAGTCTTCAGTCGAAGAACTTCATTTTTAGGGGTCGACTTTCTCTGTAAATATCAAACTCCTATAGACTTATAGACCTGTGTACACTCACAAACGCATTAGTCCCTTAACCTATAAGTCTTCAATACACCAAAATCACTAAGGGGCACTAGATGCACTTACAGATATATGCCACCCACATCCCCAAGAAGGAGTGCAAGCGTGCGCTTAGGGACGTCTACGTGATTGAGCCCGTCGCCCCAAAATTCAATCCATGGTCATCGTTCCCGATCACTTTCGATCACCGGGACCAGCCGACCAGTATCCGTCATGGTGGCTCAGCCGCACTAGTGTTGGACCCAATAATTGATGGGTTTCACCTGACTCGCGTCCTTATGGACGGTGGTAGCAGCCTCAATCTGCTCTATCAGGATACAACGCGGAAAATGGGCATTAACCCATCAAGGATCAAGCCTACAAGGACTACCTTTAAAGGAGTCATACCAGGTGTAGAGGCCCGATGTACGTGCTCAATCACATTAGAGGTTGTCTTCGGATCTCCTAACAACTTCGGAAGCGAGGAGTTAATCTTCGATATCGTCCCATTCTGCAGCGGCTATCATGCACTCCTCGGACGAACTGTGTTTGCTCGATTCAACGCAGTGCCACACTATGCTTATATCAAGCTCAAAATGCCCGGTCCACGCGGCGTCATAACAGTCAATGGCAATACGGAACGCTCTCTCCATACAGAAGAGCACAAGCTGCCCTAGCAGCAGAAGTACAAAGCGGACTTCTCAAGCAGACCCTTCATTCGGCTGACGAGCCCGCGGACATCCTTAAGAGGGTCTGAATTACTCTGCAGCAGGAGATCTCGGCTCGTCAGGAGCTCGACTAGCAATCCAGCCTCTGTCTCAGTCCCGATCAAGTAGTTCCATTCGTGTCGTGCGTACATAACTACGCACTTAAAATTCCATGGGCATTGACGGAGGCACAGATAACTTGTGATCCATGGCACGGCTCAACCGACATTGGATATACACATACTTTCACTTTTACTTGTTTTCCTTTCAGGTCTCAATCCCACAGGCCCCATCAGGGGGTCTGGTCATCGGTCCTCTTGTAGGATAAATACACCAAGATGACGAGAAGCACATACATATGGGGAACTTTTTAGGTGATTCCGTTAACGATACCTCTACCTGTTTTCCAGGACCCATATGCAGCTCTCCCCTGGTTTCGGCATGTTAAATAACCTATTGCTTATTGCACTATTTGTATCAATGCGCCTTGACGTACTAATTACATTACAATGAAAACAGTTTGTAGCTGGAGCTTTAGGACCCCAGCTTTTTACCTTTTCGTCTTTTTTGTTTTCTTTCTCTCTTTCCTTTTTCAGATTCCCCATGGATAACCCCATCAGGTAGCACCCGTACACTTTGGTACATTTGACGTTTGCCAGGGGCTCTATAGCACCTTACACTACGGCAACAAAAGTCCGAACCCTTTCTATAAGTATAGTTTGGCACCCCGAATTTAGCATTATATGCATTGGCTCCGAATCATGTCTTTGGTCAATAGTTGGGTTGCCCGGCTCTTGTGCTTGCTACCCTATGTTCCGCTACATCGACTAGGGTAGTAAAGGGAGAACTGCTGCGATTGTGTCCTGGTCTGAACTGGATGAGCACCTCAGTAGAGAAAGCCGAAAACTGACTGTCATGATGCGGCGAGAGCTGGTCAGTTGTTCAGAGGTCTCAAATCGTTGGAGATTTTTTCTGCATTTTTGCGAAGGATCAGTACTTCCCGATCATATGCTGACAGCACTCTAGTTCGTATACCAGGGGCTGCGCCTATGTTTAATTATAAAACTCCTATGGCTAAGTGAGGGCATTCAAGCCGCATAGTCTGGTTGCCTGGTTCATTGCGCTAAACAACTCCTTCAAGGACCATATATTTGGATCAAGATTGTTTAGATTCCATCCCGAACACCTCCATACTACCTACACGAGGGCTGAAGCCAACGACTGGTTAACCCTCAGATTTCATACAACACGGCCGCACAGGAGGAAACAACCAAAACATAATAAAATTATATATTACAAGGAGGATTTGTTCATACAAGGCAAAACATGGATGTATTCACTCGAAAATAACGTCCTGCCCGCACTGCGTTGCTACAAGTCGAGATCCCTCCAGGACATCCGCAAAATATCGCTCGGGTGTGTGGTGCTCCTTGCCCTCCGGCAGCCCCCTGGCCACCTCGACGGCATCCATCTTCGCCCACCATATCTTGCAATGAGCGAAGGCCATGCGGGCACCCTCGATGCAGACTGATCACTTGACGATGTCTAGCCACGGACAAGCCTCCACCACCCGCTTCACAAGGCCGAAATAGCGACTAGGTATAGCCTCGGTCAGCCACAATCAGATTATTAAATCCTTCAGGGCCAGTACGACCACCCCGTGCAGCTCGACCAACTGTTTCAGTTGATCGGCAAAAGCCATCGGATGTTCTAGTACAACATACTACGACCAGAACAACTTCTCTGAAGAATCCCCTTCCCTGGCTCGGAAGAACTCCGCAGCATCGGATACACTGCGCGACAGATCCACAAAAGCCCCTGGGCAACTCCGAATCCGGGTTAGTAAAAGGTACTTCCTCTCCACATACTTGCTTTGCATGTTAAATGCCTTACCCGCTGCGATCTTCTTCGCCTCCTGGATCTCCTGGAGAGCATCCCAGGCCTCATTCCGTGCGGCCTCTGAGCTCTGACGAGCCTTGGTAAGTTCGGCCTCTCAAGCCGATGCCTCGTGCTCCAAGGCTTCACACTTCCTCACCATGTCTTGGAGCTCCTGATGGACCTCCCCGACCCGGGCCTTGAGTTTCTTACGGGCGGCTTGCTGTTGGATAGCCTTCCCCTCGGCTTCAGCCAGGGCCTTTCTCAGGGCCTCTACCTCGGTCGTCGCTTCTGCACAAATCATGGCATTTTGGTCATTGCATACAATTTTCTTCTTTTCGAATATATAGCAGGTTATTGCTTACCTTGTTTCTCCTGGAGCTGCCTCTTCACTTGGCCCAGCTCCTCCTCGGCCTCCGCCAGGTTCCACTTCATTCCAGAAACCTCGGTAGTTTGCGAGGCCACGGCCAGCAACAACGCCTGCATTTCAGAAACATTAAGTTAGTTTCTTGTTAAAAAGAGATTGATCCCCTGTCCGGATTTTTCCTTCCAAATACCGGACAGTGTCTCAGGGGCTACTGGTCTACACTGGGATTTTCTCCTTGTTTGGCGTCTCTTACCTCAAAACCTGTCAGCAAGCTGCTGCAGGCTTCGGTTAATCCGCTCTTGGCGGACTAAACCTTTTCAATCACCACGCCCATAAGGGCACGGTGCTCATCCATAATGGAAGCGCCTCGTAGCGCTTCCAGCACATTATCCGGTGCCCCTGGTTGGACAGGGGCCACCGGCGGAACATGCATCCCCCTTCTTTCGAAGGAGGGTGCGTGCTGGATTTCGGGGCTGCCTCAGTCTCCAGAATTGAGTCCGGTTGAGGGTCGAACTGTGTACGGCCCTCCCCGCCAATCTCATTGGGGATTGATTCCTCTTGGTGTCCGACGACGGGGGTTTCGCCTTCGGGCGCCTCCTGAGCCTCTCCCCCGCCGGAGACAGTCCTTCGGGACAGCACCTCCGCATCCTCCTTGGTCTTGGGGGAGTGTGCGTCCGGTAGGGAGTCGCTGGCCATCGCCTTGGAATCCAGCGAGCCTCCTGACGAGGATCGCTGGGAGCTGTTGTGGGCCGGACTACAATAACATTTTCCAATCGTTTCAATACAATGAGGAGGAGAAACTTTATGGGTGGATAAGGTATTAGTACTTATGAAGCGGCCTGAGGCTTAGCGCGGGGGTGTCTCTCTGGACTGTCATCAACGTCCCATGCGGAGTTACCCGCTGGGGAGCCCTTCCCCTTTTTGGGCGCCTCCGCTTCCAGAGTCGTGGAGGCCGCCCTCTTCTTCCTCCCCCCGTCGGGGGAGAGTCGCTCTCCTCCTCCTCCTCATCCGCGTCGTCTTCGGCGGCGGGGGAATGAGCCTTGTCTTCTGATGCCACGTCCAAAGTTCCCTTGTGGCGGGGGCCACCGGACCCCCTTGGCCTTTCTTGTGGCCTTCTTATCTGGTGCCTTGTAAGGCGCCGGCTCCAGCATCTTCGCTAAACGCGGAGCGACTGGCTCTTCGGGTAGGGGAGCTAGACACCGAATCTTCTTCGCCTTCTTCAACCAGTACTGAAAAGCAATGGTAATGAAAGCATTAGATATCACCCTTGAAACAAGCAAGTAAGGGATGTGTTGAAAATAACGTACCTCGTTAGGGAGGTGATTTATGTCATGGCCACAATCCAAATCGGTGGCCGGCGGTATCTCGTTGCCCTTGAAAAGCAACTACCAGGCATCTTCATGAGTCAATTCGAAGAGCCTCACCAAGGTATGGTGTTTCTTCGGGTGGAAGTCCCATAGAGGACTGCTTCGGCTCTGGCAGGGGAGGATCCGACGCACCAGCATCACTTGGATTATGTCGACGAGCTTGATATCCCTATCGATCATGCTTTGGATGCGCGTTTGCAGCGCAATCAGCTCGTCCGACGAAGACCAGTTTGGGCTCTTCTCGACCCAGGAGGTGAGCCGCACGAGAGTGCCAGAGTTGAATTCGGCAGCTGCAGCCCATGTGGCGTCGCGGGATTCGGTGATGTAGAACCATAGCTTCTGCCATTCCTTGATAGATTCCACGAATGTGCCTTTTAGCCAAGAAACATTGGTGAGCTTGCTCACCATTGAGGCCCCGCACTCGGCGTGCTGTCCGTCCACCACCTTGGGCTTCACGTTGAAGGTTTTGAGCCATAACCCGAAGTGGGGGTGGATGCGGAGGAAAGCCTCGCACACGACGATGAACGCCGAGATGTTGAGGAAGGAGTTCGAGGATAGATCGTGGAAATCTAACCCGTAGTAGAACATTATCCCGCGAACGAAGGGATGGAGTGGAAACCCTAGTCCGCAGAGGAAGTGGGGGATGAACACTACCCTCTCGTTGGGCTTCGGTGTGGGGACGATTTGTCCCCGGGCTGGAAGACGATGGGCGATTTCCTTCGCTAGGTACCCGGCCGCCCGAAGCTCGGCGACGTCCTCCTCCTCTGGATCCGGACATGGTTGGGTGCTTTCTCGAGACAAGGGGAATGAGAACTTGGGCGCTGGAGCTCAAGGACGGAGAGGCAGGAGGAAAGCATGGGGGAAGAAAGAGGATTCTTATCTCCTTATAAGGGCGGTGAATATCGAACGCCCCCCTATTCGCCTTAAAATTCGCCTGCTCCCAAGGCTGTGTAAACAGTACGGTTGGGTTACCCATGCCCGTATTGATGAGAATCCCGTGATAAGGGGACACGATCTCTGCTTTGACAAGACGTGCCAATGACAACCGCGTCTCGAAACATGGGGTGAAAAATGGTTTGAAATTATGACCGGACAGGCGTGACATCACATTACCAAAGTTGTCAGCGGATGGGACTCGTGTGTTATTATATTCTCTCTACGGTTGTGTGCGGTGTGTGTTACAGGTCTGGGCACAATCAATTTGTTTGAAGACTATTCGGGAGTTCGAAAGGAGGAACCCGCCTTGCAATGCCGAAGACAGCACTACGCGCCGGATACCTTGTCATTGAAGCGTGGTTCAGGGGTTGTTGACGGAGTCCTGGACTAAGGGGTCCTTGGACGTTCGGCCTGTTATCTATGGGCCGGACTGATGGGCTGTGAAGATACGAAGACCGAAGACAACACCCGTGTTCGGATAGAACTCTCCTTGGCGTGGAAGGCAAGCTTGGCGAACAACTATGAAGATTTCATATTATGTAACCGACTCTATGTAACCCTAGATCCCCCCGGTGTCTATATAAACCGGAGGACTTAGTCCTGATAGGGGACACTCAATACCGTAGTCATACAGGCTAGACTTCTGGGGTTTAGCCATTACGATATCGTGGTAGATCAACTCTTGTAACACTCATATTCATCAAGATCAATCAAGCAGGAAGTAGGGTATTACCTCCATAGAGAGGGCCCGAACCTGGGTAAACATCGTGTCCCTTGTCTCCTGTTACCATCGACCTTAGACACACAGTTCGGGACCCCCTACCCGAGATCCACCGGTTTTGACACCGATTGTTGTCTTCCAACAAGCACTTTTCTTTAATGCCTTTTAGCCAGGCATGATGATTTCAATGATGCTCGCATACAAGTAAAGAATAGAAACATAACAAGAGCATCATGAAGCATGTGACTAGCACATTTAAGTCTAACCCACTTCCTATGCATAGGAATTTTGTGATCAAACAATTTATGGGAACAAGAATCAACTAGCATAGGAAGGCAAAACAAGCACAACTTCAAGATTTTCAACACATAGAGAGGAAACTTGATATTATTGCAATTCCTACAAGAATAAGTTCCTCCATCATAATAATTTTCAGTAGCATCATGAAGAAATTAAAAAATATAACCATCACATAAAGAATTCCTTTCATGACACAAAAGCATAGAAAACTTATTACTCTTCACATAAGCAAATTTCTTCTCATCAATAGTAATGGGAGCAAACTCAACAAAATAACTATCATGAGAGTGAAAATTAAAATCATGATGACAAGTTTCATGGTTATTATTATTCTTTATAGCATACATGCCATCACCATAATCATCATAGATAGCAACTTTGTTATCATAGTCAATTGAAGCCTCATCCAAAATGGTGGATTCATCACTAAATAAAGTCATGACCTCTCCAAATCCACTTTCACCATTATTATCATCATAAATAGGAGGCATGCAATCATTATAATAAAATTGCACATCAAATCTTGGGGGACTAAAAATATCATCTTCAAACATAGCATCCCCAAGCTTATGGCTTTGCATATCATTAGCTTGTGTCCCCGACACACCCAATACAACGACAAATTGTATAGGTGCACTAGTTCGGCGAAGAGATGGTGATAAAAGCTTAATGTTTATGGTAGAATTATATTTTTATAATCTGAATAAATTAAAACAGCAAGGTAGCAAATAGTAAACAGGCACAAAAACAGTATGGCAATGCTTAAAAATGAGGCCTAGGGTCCGTACTTTCACTAGTGCAACCTCTCAACAGTGCTAACATAGTTGGATCATATGATTATCCCTCAAAGTGCAATAAAGAATCACTCCCGAGTTCCAATTAGAGGAGAACAAAAGATAGAAATTGTTTTAAGGGTACGAAACCACCTCAAAAGCTATTCTTTCCGTTCGATCTATTCAAGAGTTCATACTAAAACAACACAAAGCTATTCTTTCCGTTCGATCTATCCTAGAGTTCATACTAAAATAACACCAAAGCAAATTCATATTCATAATACTCAATTCAACACAAAGAACTACAAGGAGACCCCAAAGTTTCTATTGGAGAAAAGATAATAAAAACATGCATCAACCCCTATGCATAGATTACCCCAATATCACCGCGGGAATCCGCGAGCTGAATGCCAAAACACATATCAAGTGAATCAATATGATACCCCATTATCAGCTCAAGTATTCATACCGCAAGACATACATCATGTGTTCTCATATCTGAATATTCAATCCGATAAGACAAAACTTCGAAAGGTAAAGATTCAATTCATCACAACAAGAGTATAGAGGGGAGAAACATCATATGATCCGACTATATTAACAAAGCCCATGATATAGATCACGAGAGAGAGAGAGAGATTAAACACATAGCTACTGGTACAAACCCTTAGCCCCGAGGGTGGACTACTCCCTCCTCATCGTGGTGGCCGCCGGGATGATGAAGATGGCCACCGGAGATGATTCCCCCCTCCGGCAGGGTTTCGAAACGGGTCTAGATTGGTTTTCGGTGGCTACAAAGCCTTGCGGCGGCGGAACTTTTGATCTAGGTTAACCCCGAGGGGTTTCGGAATATTTGGGAATTTATAGTGCAAAGAAGGGGTACGGTATACTACCGGGGTGGGCACAACCCACCTGGGCGCGCCAGGGGGCCTTGGCGCACCCTGGTAGGTTGTGCCCCCCTCGGGGCACCCCCAGGTGCTGCTCTGGCCCATCGGGAGTCTTCTGGTCCATAAAAAATCCACAAAAAGTTTCGCGGTGTTTGGACTCCGTTTAATATTGATTTTCTGCGATGTAAAAACAAGCAAGACACAATAACTGGCACTGGGCACTAGGTCAATAGGTTAGTCCAAAAAATATATAAAGTTGCTATAAAATGATTATAAAACATCCAAGAAGATAATATATTGGCATGAATAGTTCACAAATTATAGATACGTTGGAGATGTATCATAGACATGACCGAGACACCTCTCCGGTCAATAACCAATAGCGGAACCTGGATGCTCATATTGGTTCCTACATATTCTACAAAGATCTTTATTGGTGAAATTGTAATGACAACATACGTGTTGGGGAACGTAGCATGCAATTTCAAAAAGAATCCTACGATCACGCAAGATCTATCTAGGAGATGCATAGCAACGAGACGGGGAGAGTGTGTCCACGTACCCTCGTAGACCGAAAGCGGAAGCGTTAGGTTAACGCGGTTGATGTAGTCAAACGTCTTCGCGATCCAACCAATCCAAGCACCAAACTTACGACACCTCCATGTTCAGCACACGTTTAGCTCGATGACATCCCTCGAGCTCTTGATCCAGTAGAGGGTCTAGGGAGAGTTTCGACAGCACGATGGAGTGGTGACAGTGATGGTGATGTGATCCGCGCAGGGCTTCATCTAAGCACTACGATGCTATGACCGGAGAAGTAAACTGTGGAGTGGGGCACTGCACACGGCTAAGGGATTTCCTGATGTGCTTTGGGTCGCCCTGCCCCCATATATAAAGGAGGAGGGGAGGAGGCCGGCCACAAGGGGCGCGCCAAGGAGATTTGAGTCCTACTAGGACTCCAGTCCTAGTAGGATTCACCCCCCTTTTTTCCTTCTAACGGAGGGGGGAAAGGGGAAGGAGAGGGAGTAGGAGAAGGAAAGGGGGGTGGCGCCCCCTTCCCTAAACCAATTCGGCCTCCTCCTTTGTGGGGGGCGCACCAGCCCATTGTGGGCTGGTTAGCCTCCCGCCTATGGCCCATATGGCCCATATCTTGCACCGGGGGTTCCGGTAAGCCCTCTAGTACTTCGGTATGTACCCGATACACTCTGGAACCCTTCCGGTGTCCGAATACTACCTTCCAATATATCAATCTTTACCTCCCGACCATTTTGAGACTCCTCGTCATGTCCGTGATCTCATACGGAACTCCGAACAAACTTCAGTCACCAAAACACATAATTCATAAATACAAATTGTCATCGAACGTTAAGCGTGCGGACCCTACGGGTTCGAGAACTATGTAGACATGACCAAGACACCTCTCCGGTCAGTAACCAATAGTGGAACCTGGATGCTCATATTGGTTCCCACATATTCTACGAATATCTTTATCAGTCAAACCATTATGACAACATACGTTATTCCCTTTGTCATCGGTATGTTACTTGCCCGAGATTCGATCGTCGGTATCTCCATACCTAGTTCAATCTCGTTACCATCAAGTCTCTTTACTCGTTCTGTAATGCATCATCCCGCAACTAACTCATTAGTCACATTGCTTGCAAGGATTATTATGATGTGCATTACCGAGAGGGCCCAGAGATACCTCTCCGATACTCGGAGTGACAAGTCCTAATCTCGATCTATGCCAACCCAACAAACACCTTCGAAGATGCCTGTAGAGCACACCCAGTTACGTTGTGACGTTTGATAGCACACAAGGTGTTCCTCCGGTATTTGGGAGTTGCATAATCTCGTAGTCAAAGGAATATGTATAAGTCATGAAGAAAGCAATAGCAATAAAACTTAACGGTCATTATGCTAAGCTAACAGATGGATCTTGTCCATCACATCATTCTCCTAATGATGTGATCCTGTTCATCAAATGACAACACATGTCTATGGTTAAGAAACTTAACCATCTTTGATTAACGACCTAGTCTAATAGATGCTTACTAGGGACACTGTGTTTTGTTTATGTATCCACACATGTATCAAGTTTCGGGTTAATACAATTCTAGCATGAATAATAAACATTTATCATAATATAAGGAAATATAAATAACAACTTTATTATTTCCTCTAGGGCGTATTTCCTTCAGTCTCCCACTTGCACCAGAGTCAATAATCTAGTTCACATCGCCATGTGATTTAACAACAATAGTTCACATCACCATGTGACCAACACCCAAAGGGTTTACTAGAGTCAATAATCTAGTTCACATCGCCATGTGTGATTAACACCCAAAGAGTACTAAGGTGTGATCATGTTTTGCTTGTGAGAGAAGTTTAGTCTACGGGTCTGCCACATTCAGATCTGTATATATTTTGAAAATTTGTATGTCTACAATGCTCTGCATGGAGCTACTCTAGATAATTGCTCGCACTTTTAATATGTATCTAGATTGAGACTCAGAGTCATCCAGATTAGTGTTAAATCTTGCATTGACGTAACTCTTTACGATGAACTCTTTATCACCTCCATAACCGAGAAATATTTTCTTAGTCCTCTAAGGATAATTCTGACCACTGTCCAGTCACTAGTACAATGTGGTGATATACAAACAGTTTTTAACCCCTTTCCATGACGGCATTTGGAACCGTTGCCTAGTGAGTGTGGGCGATAGGGGGGTCCTTCCCACATGACCCAGAAACCGTCGGGGATATGCCCTCCTGGCACACACACACACTCGGCAAAATAAGGTCGTGTGTGACTGGCGAGCTAAAAAAATACAATTATACAGGCGAAATTTTTTCCGGTCGCAAGTACATCCCACACAGTCAGGCCCCGCTAAACGCTTTCGTTCGTATGTACATCCCACACAGTTGCTCCAAGGAAAACGTTTCCATTCACATGTACATCACACACAATTTTCCCATTAAATCGTTTGCCTTATTTAATGTATCACACACGGTCCGTAGAAGAAACTGTGTGGCAAAGGCTGTCCATCACCCACAATTTTTATGTGGTAAACGTTTGTGCAAGGTGGCCTAACGCAAACAGTTTTTAAGAGAAAGTCATGTGTGATTGTTCATTGATCCAACACGGTTTATTCCTAGAAACTGTGTGCGTTTCCTGAGGTCATCGCCCACAGTATTTTTTCAATAACCATTTGCAATAGCAAAACCCAATTAGCAGGCTAATTCTCCATTAGCAGGCTAATTTCCCTATTATTAATAATCTATTTATTAATCTAATTGACATCCATATTAAGCACATAATATATTTCATTTCCATATTAAGGAAGCAGAATTTCATAATTGAAATACATTAGAGTAGAACATGATATAGCTTCAGCACTCAGCTACCCCATTACACAACTGCACCAACACCAAGTTTCACATGAAACATGTAGAACCTTTTGAAATTAGCATCATAGACGGTATATAGACAGATGCATCTCATCTGGAAAACTGCTGAAGCGGAAGGCGAATATTGAGCATTCATTCATGTTGAAGGTCCTTGCAACTTTAGGCCAGTGCTTGTGGATGATTGACCGTTCATCCTTCGTCATCTTCAGGAACACTTCAATATTGAACTGTGGGTGTTGTATGAAATCCTTCCTCGCCTCCTGACCATAGTGGTGGTTTGGGAGGTAATCATCAGTGAACTGCTTTGGAAAGGCCTGACAACAAGGATGTGCATAAATATCTTCTCTATATTGGAAATGGGGCAAAGGAATAAAAAAGGCAAGGTATAATAGTTAGTACCATCCTTTAGTGAACTGATGTCTTCTTCATTGTGCAGACAAATATCTTGTTGTTTTTTGTCGCTAATTTCTTTATCCTAACAATCTTTCTGAGTTTCTTGACTTGACTGATTTCCATGGACAACTCATTTTCCCATATGCAAAAAGGGTCGAACAATGGGTCAAAACCTCTGATAGCACAACCTACATGTGCAAGACCAAATTGTTAAAAACTTAAATATTAGAATGGTTCCTGCAATTGCACAATAATGTGCTATTAGACAACAGACCATGCATGTTCTAACCTCAATTGTAAACCTCAGTGCTTCCCATTGTTTCCCTGCAACACATATAAGGTAGTTAGTCATCAGGTTAAGTAAGGGTTCGCATGCTATCAGTAAAATATGTTGATGAAAAATAAGCACATTGCAGATTCATCAGATTAATTCAAGCCACATGGAAAACTAACAAGTAATAAAAGTAACAAGGTGCAGCAAGGTGGCCCAATACTTTTTGTAGCAAAGGATAAGCCTGGACAAACTCTTATATAAAGGAAAATGCTCCCGAGGACACATGGTAATTGTCGTCAAGCTAGTTTTCATCATGATCATATGATTCACATTCGTTATTTTGCTAATTTGATATGTGGGTGGACCGGTGCTTGGGTACCGCCCTTACTTGGACAAGCATCCCACTTATGATTAACCCCTCTTGCAAGCATCCGCAACTACAAAAGAAGTATTAAGGTAAACCTAACCATAGCATGAAATGTATCCAAATTAGTCCCTTACGAAGCAACGCATAAACTAGGGTTTAAGCTTCTGTCACTCTAGCAACCCATCATATACTTATTACTTCCCAATCACTATTGCATGATGCTACTAACACAACACTACGATCAGAGACCCTTCGAGAAACCGTGTGCGATGCAATAATCGCAAACGATGCTGTATGAAAACCGTCAGAAATGTATAAAACGTTTGCGATGATGGATGCATCAAACATGGTTCAGGTTTTAGTTGCGCATGCGATGAAGTGCATCCGGTTCAGTTCAATTAACTGTTTGTGATGAGGAGGAACAAAAGAAACGAGCAGCCAAATGAAGGCGTCTGCGATATACAACATACGGTTCTGGGATGAACTGTGTGTGATTAGGCAACACAAAAGAAATGGTCAGCCCGATCAAGGTGTGTGCGATGTACAACATACGGTTCACTTGGATGAGCTGTTTGTGATTAGGCAAGAGAACATAAACGGTTCAATATAACAAGATGTGTGTGATACGCGGCAAACAGGTCTGTAATCAGAAATGTGTGCAAAGACCGATAATAACGCACACGATTGCTTCTAATAAGACGTGTGTGATATGCTCTATCTACACAACATCTATTGGCCATTGTGGATCTCATTCCTATCATGAAGGATGTGAAGAGGCATTCCTATCAGCAAGGACTACCTGTTCCACCAGTAGCTCATGTAAGAAAACTATCAAGTTAAGTGTGCTCAGGCTGGAGCAGCCATCGGATGGGTGACTGGATGGGAAGTTGTGTCGATGTAAAATTAGGTGATGGGATGGGTCATTTTGGTCAAATGCCAAAATGCCCCATTCCCTCAGCTAATTTAACCTCGAGGTCCTTGTTTTTTTTATTTTTTTTATTTTTTAACACATGTTAAAGAAGGTCTACCGCATTACTTTTTGTTAATGTGCGATACATGACATACAGTTGATCCATCCGGCCTATTTGTGATGGAATAGGCCGTGTGTGTTGTGGGTAAACGCTTGCTAGTATTCAACCGTTTGGGATTGATGTGTTCCCTAGTGTGGTCCGTGTTCATCTGATCATCATCTACTTGTTGTGCTAGCTCGTTGCTAAGTTTCCATTAATTGATGGCGTTTTATGAACACACCACCTTTTCCCGCCATTTCCTCACCTGTTTCCCGCCACCCTGCTATATTGCGCATAAGGGGGCCGCGACGCACGGAGGCAACAAGCGCAGCCTGTAGCACATCCACCTTTTCCAAGCATGCCAACCCACCAAAGCACCGCCTCTGCCATCAACCTCGTCGATGAGGAAAACGAGCAGGCGCCACGGCCCGTTGAGGCCGAGGCGCTCCCCGGCAACGCGATGGGCGACGCTGTGATGCGCGTCATCGCCAGGGTTGAGCAGACCATTGGCGCATGGTGCTTGTGCGCCACGGATGAAGATAGGCATGTCAGTGCCGACAGGCTGCAGCTTGCCACACAACATGATTGATGGCGCGTGATATGTTTCCATCGTATCTACTTTTCTAAACACTTTTGCCCTTGTTTTGGACTCTAACTTGCATGATTTGAATGGAACTAACCGAGACTGACGCTGTTTTCAGCAGAGTTGCCATGGTGTTACTTTTGTGCAGAAATAAAAGTTCTCGGAATGACCGGAAAACAACCGGGGAATTATTTTGGAATATATAAAAATACTAGAAGAAAGATCCATGTCAGGGGCCCACACCCTGTCCACGAGGGTGGGGGGCGCACCCTACCCCCTGGGCGCGCCCCTTGCCTCGTGGGCCCCCTGATGCTCCACCGACCTCAACCTTGACTCCATATCTTCACTTTCGGGGAGAAAAAATCAGGGAGAAGGATTCATCGCGTTTTACGATATGGAGCCGCCGCCAAGCCCTAAACTCTCTCGGGAGGGCTGATCTGGAGTCCGTTCGGGGCTCCGGAGAGGGGAATCCGTCGCCATCGTCATCATCAACCTTCCTCCATCACCAATTTCATGATGCTCACCACCGTGCGTGAGTAATTCCATCGTAGGCTTGCTGGACGGTGATGGGTTGGATGAGATTTATCATGTAATCGAGTTAGTTTTGTTAGGGTTTGATCCCTAGTATCCACTATGTTCTGAGATTGATGTTGCTATGCTTAATGCTTGTCACTAGGGCCCGAGTGCCATGATTTCAGATCTGAACCTATTATGTTTTCATCAATATATGAGAGTTCTTGATCCTATCTTGCAAGTCTATAGTCACCTATTATGTGTTATGATCCGTTAACCCTGCAGTGACAATAATTGGGATACTTACCAGTGATGACCGTAGTTTGAGGAGTTCATGTATTCACTATGTGTTAATGCTTTGGTCTGATACTCTATTAAAAGGAGGCCTTAATATCCCTTAGTTTCCAATAGGACCCTGCTCCCACGGGAGGGTAGGACAAAAGATGACATGCAAGTTATTTTCCATAAGCACGTGTGACTATATTCGGAATACATGCCTACATTACACTGATGAACTGGAGCTAGTTCTGTGTCACCCTAGGTTATGACTGTTACACGATCGATCGCATCCGGCAGTCTCCATCACCGATCCAATGCCTATGAGCTTTTCCGTATATTGTTCTTCGCTTATTTAATTTTCTGCTGATACTGTTACAATCACTACAAAACCCCAAAATATTACTTTTTCTACCATTACCTTTTGCCACCGTTACCACTACTATCATATTACTTTGCTACTAAACACTTTGCTGCAGATATCAAGTTTCCAGGTGTGGTTGAATTGACAACTCAGCTGCTAATACTTGAGAATATTCTTTGGCTCCCCTTGTGTCGAATCAATAAATTTGGGTTGAATACTCTACCCTCGAAAAATGTTGCGATCCCCTATACTTGCGGGTTATCAAGAACATTTTCTGGCGCCGTTGCTGAGGAGCATAGCTCTATTCTTTGAGTCACTTGGGATTTATATCTTCTTATCACTATGAAGAACTTGAAATATCAAAGAAGCAAAATCTATCCCTAAACTATGAGGGGAGGTAAGGAACTGCCATCTAGCTCTGCACTTGATTCACCTTCTGTTATGAGTAAACTTACGACACCTACACATGCTATTGATTCTGATAGGTCGCATGTTATTGATGATGCCACTTCTGCTTTGCATGATACTTATGATGATACTAATTCTATGCTTGATACTACTGTGCCACTAGGTGAATTTCTTGATGAACAACTTGCTAGGGCTAGAGAGAATGAAATTATTGAAAATGATAATGTTGATGAAAGTGATGATGAAGATTCTCCCCTAGATATGAATTGCCTGTTGTTCCTGAGTGTTATGTTATGGATGAAGAAACTACTAGAGACTTTCTTGCCTGCAATGATAGAAGCGATCTTAAGAAACTATTAGCTAAGCTGAAAGAAAAATCTCTGAATGATAGAATGAAATATGATCCTGCTTATGCTACTTCACCTACCTTTATTACTGATAAGGATTATGATTTCTCTGTTGATCATGAGTTAATTACTTTGGTTGAATCTGATCCTTTCTATGGCTATGAATCTCAAACTGTTGTGGCACATCTTACTAAATTAAATGATATAGCTACCCTGTTCACTAATGATGAGAAAACTCGCTACTGTTATATCCTTAAATTATTTTCATTCTCATTAAAGGGTGATGGTAAGATATGGTTTAATTCTCTTGATCCTGGTTGTGGGCGTAGTCCCCAGGATATGATTTATTACTTCTCTGCTAAATATTTTCCCGCTCATAAGAAACAAGCTGCTTTAAGGGAAATATATAATTTTGTGCAAATTGAAGAAGAGAGTCTCCCACAAGCTTGGGGAGGCTTCTCCAATTACTTAATGCTTTTCCTGATCATCCTCTCAAGAAAAATGAAATACTTGATATCTTTTATAATGGACTAACCGATGCTTCCAGAGATTACCTGGATAGTTGTGCTGGTTGTGTTTTCAGGGAAAGAACTATTGATCAAGCTGAAATTCTATTGAATAATATGTTGACTAATGAAAATAATTGGACACTTCCTGAACCAACTCCTAAGCCAACTCCGAAGAAAAGGGGTATTCTATTTCTCAGTCCTGAAGATATGCAAGAGGCAAAGAAATCGATGAAAGAAAAAGGTATAAAAGCTGAAGATGTTAAGAATTTACCGCCTGTTGAAGAAATACATGGTCTTAATTCATCACCTATTGAAGAAACACACGGTCTCGATAACCCGACACAAGGGCTGTTATTGATTGCACCAAAGGCAATGTCACTTTTCATGTTAATGGTAATGAGCATACGGTACACTTTCCGAGGAAACAACCTCAAGTCCATAGTATCAATTCTATTGGAAAAATTTCAACAATTACTATTGGAGGTTTTGAATTTTCTCTTCCTACTGTTAAGAAGAAATATGATATTCTTATTGTAGGGGACATGCATATCCCCGTTGAGGTAACCTAGTGTTATTTGAAAATTCTCCGGCTTCATGTTATTCGAAATGAGTTTGTTAACAAGACCTGATCAACCTTGTTAGTGGATTCCTTTTGATGAGCATGAGATGGATGAATTTAGAAAACACAACTCTCTGTACCCTCTTTTTACTTTCTGTTATTTATATTAAATAAAGCAAAAAATAGTGTTTTCTCTGTCTGTTTTCTGAATTATCCATGCAATAAAAAATACCCCGAAAATAAAAGTTCTCCAAATGCCCTGAAAATCAAATATGATTTTTTCTAGAATATTTGAGAATATCTGGCACTGAAAACACAGCAGGGGGAGCAGCCACGTGCCCACGGGGGTGGAGGGCGCGCCCCCTGCCTCATGGACCCCATATGGGTCCCCTCCACTTATTCCAGCTACCACACACTCCTTCCTCCCCAAAAAATCATCAACCAACTCAAACACGAGTTCATGCTCATCTTGCTTCCATTTTCGATCTCCTAGCTCAAAGCTCCATTCACAAAACTGCTTTGGGGGATTGTTCCTTGGTATGTGACTCCTCCAATGGTCCAATTAGTTTATGTTCTAGTGCTTTATTCATTGCAAATTTTTGCTGCTTAGGTGACCATGTTCTTGAGCTTGCATGTAAAATTTATATGGTCAAAAGTAGTTTTAATGCACGATATTGCCTCTAGGCACTTGTAGGAGTAGTTGCTATCAATTTTGAGTTTGGTTCACTTTTATTTTGAAGTTACTAAAAATTTCAGAAATTTTCAGAAAAAGATGAAGAGATTTTTGAGGGGCTCATCGAGCCGAAGCTCGAAGGATAAACAAAGTGAAGAGAACAAGAAGCCCAAGTATAATCTCCCTCGCACCATGGAGGTTCGGCCATGTGAATGGCCTTGTGATGATTTCTTGAGAGCAGCCGGGATTTATGATGATTTCTATGAATTGGCTGAGAATGCAGGCCTCACCGCCTTCCTCCACGACCAATGCGAACAGTATCTCTTACTCACCAATATCTTTGTGCAAAACTTTCATTTCCATGCTAGGAGCTCACCACCTACGGTGAAATTTTATTTATGTGATGAGCATAAGGAGATGTCACTTCGTGATTTTTGTCGGGTTTGTCTGATACTTTTGAGGGCAGCATAGAGGAACCACATCGTGATGATGTGGAAGGGTTTATTGATACAATTTCTGTAGGGGAAATGAGGAAGGTTTCCGATGCAAGAATTACTAGCATACATTTTCCTGTTTTACGTTACTTTGCAATATTTGCTAGTAGATGCTTAATTGGTCGCGGAAACTGTGGCAACCTTAGTGCCCCTGATATTGTTATTTTGTGCCATGCCTTGTTCCGTGATGACACATTTAGTATGAGCGCTATTGTTGCAAAGCGGTTAAATCTTAACCGTACTAAGGGCCCCATCTTGGGAGGTATCTTTGCCTCGCGCATCGCTGCACATTTTAACATACCTATTAGGCATTATGAGAAGGAAGAGAAGTTGTTGCCTCTTGTTTTTCTAGACTATAAGAGTATGGTAGCACATGATTTTATCATTAAGAATAAGGAAAAGATGCTTAAGTACAAGCTGATATTTGATAAAAATCACCCTGAGACTATTACCTTGCCTGCTCCTTCTTTGTTTGACTTATCTACAGGAAAGTACCTTGTTCCGCCGGAGGCCATTCACGCCTACCGAAACCCCACACCAGCTACAGAGGCAGAGGCGGAACCAAATTTGATCCTCACCGGCAGTCTGTTTATCAGTGGAATCCGGAAGAGATCGCCAACCAATGGCACTAGGGGATTCTTCTCAGTACGACCCCAACTATTACTTTGGATATCCGCCAGGCCAACCGTGGCCATAGACCAACTTAGGCCAAAAGCCTAAGCTTGGGGGAGTACGTATCTCTCACTGATATTACATTCATGCTAGTTGTCGGTGCTCATACTTTTTCATTGTATCATCCATGCTAGTTTACTTCCCTTTTATGCTTTCTTCTTGTGTGTTTGATAAACCTTAAGAAAAACAAAAAAAATTAGTTGTAGCTTTTAGTTAGTTTACTTTCCATGCCTGTAGTAGTAGTAATTAAAAAGAAAACCCAAAAAGATTTCTCGTTCTTCTTTTACTTGTTGGGAGCTTTCCCGTGTAAATATTTTTGTTTCTTTTCTTTGGGGGTCGAGAGGAGAATACCATAACGAAAATGTTGAGTGGCTCTTATATGCATTATTGTTGATCTAACAAAGATCCCATATTACCTTGTCTTCTCTCTTGAATTGAATGCTTGCAGATTCTAGCTTAGTCCAATGCATGTGCACTATTATTATTATCCACACTATTCGGTCGTGCAAGTGAAAGGCAATAATGATGATTATATGATGAACTTATTGAGATGAGAAAAGCTGGTATAAACTCGACCTCTCTTGTTTTTGTAAATATGATTAGTTCATCGTTCCTGATTCAGCCTATTATGAAAGAAACATATTTGCAATGACAATTAGAGATTGTAGTTGCTTATGCCATGCTTAATTAGCTAGGAGCTTATAATGGTTTACCTTGCGTGCCAACATGCTATTAAAATGGTTGTGATGTGGTATGATAGGGTGGTATCCTCTTTTGAACGATTCGAGTGGCCTGACTTGGCACATGTTCATGCATGTAGTTGAAACAAAATCAACATAGCCTCTACGATATTTATGTTCATGGTGAATTATATCCTACTCATGCTTGCATTCAGTGTTGATTAATTTTAATGCATGTTCATGACTGTTGTCGCTCTCTAGCTGGTCGCTTCCCAGTTCTTTTCTAACCTTCACTTGTACTAAGCGAGAATACTGCTTGTGCATCCAATTCCCTAAACCCCAAAGTTGTTCCATATGAGTCCACCATATCTACCTATATACGGTATCTACCTATCGTTCCAAGTAAATTTGTATGTGCCAAACTCTAAACCTTCAAATAAACATTCTGTTTTGTATGCTCGAATAGCTCATGTATCAACTAGGGCTGTCTGTATCTTCCATGCTAGGCGGGTTATTCTCAAGAGGAGTGGACTCCACTCCCCACTCACGAGAAAATGGCTGGTCACCGGGATGCCCAATCCCATGCTTTATGCAAATCAAATCAAAATAACTGCAAACAAAACTCCCCCGGGACTCTTGTTAGTTGGAGGCACTCGTTGTTTCGAGCAAGCCATGGATTGATGCTTGTTGGTGGAGGGGGAGTATAAACTTTACCACTCTGTTTGGGAACCACCTATAATGTGTGTAGCATGGAAAGATATCAAGATCTCTCGGTTGTTATGTTGACAATGAAAGTATACCGCTGTAACATCCCAAATTTTCAATTTGGAATGTTATACACTAGATCATCATTGCATAATCATATTTTTATTGCATTTCGGTTGATCCTAGAAATTCTACGCAACTCAAGGACCCTCGGAGAGAGTTGGGGATTTCGTTATTTTCATATTTGAGTTTACTCAAATTTTGAAAATAGGATCATTTGATTTTATTTATTTTATCTTCAATTATTTCTATTACAAAAAATATGAGAGAGGGAATAAAATGACTTTCCCAAAATATAGAAATATTGAGGATTTAATAAAAAATCAAGTAAGATTTTATTTGCTATTTTATTTGAATTTAGGAAAAATGCGCGTTTTTCAAAATTGCATTTAGGCCCCAAATAAATGTTCATCCTGTGCGGCTTGATTTTAGAAGCCGGGGAAAATTTATTTCGGGATTTTTGGAGTCCGTTTAGTATTTCTTTTATTTTTTTTCCGAGCGTAATTATTAAAAAAAGGTCTGAACCAACTTTGGGCCGTAACCGGCCAGGACTCCGCCTGGCCGGGGCTTTAAATAGCCGCGCCCCGGGCCGCCCCAGCCCTAGCCCAGCCGCGCCGCGCCCTGCCCCAAACCCTAGCCGCCGCGCCCTGTAGCCGCCGCCACCGCACCGCCGCCGGAGTTCGCCACCGACGAGGTCGAGCCACCGGTTTTTTTAGAGAACCGTTAGGTTTTCACCGGTTTTTTTCGGTTTTTTTTAGATTCAATTTTTAGGTAGATCGGTTTTTTTCTCGGTTTAGTTATTTAGCAAGCGTTCGTTCGTTTTAATGAACGTGTTCATCATTTAGATCCAGATAACGAACGTTCGTTCGTTAATCTGTTCGTCGTTTTTCTTTTTCTCGTATTAAATCCACGATTTTTTTGATCGCGTTCCTGATCCGATTTTCGTTCTAGTATAACTTTTTGCTCGTTTATCGAAATCAGGCGATTGAAGCGCCTGGAGTTTTGTCTCGAAACCCTCTTTCTGTTTAATCAACTCAAACAAGTTTTTGCCACTATAAAAAATTGCCCTAGATCCAGATTAGTAAACGAAGCTTGTTTCTTTTGTCGTTTGTCTTTTGTTGCTTCGTTCGATTTGATTCTCTTTGCCAACCGGAGTTCTTAAGTTGAACTTTCTGGTTAGATCTCATATTCGAGTTTTACCCATGCATTAGTTGAGTACTTATTGTATGCTTGTTTGTTTGCGATAGAGTACCCGGAGTGCGCCGCTTGCTACTTCGAATCGCTAGGTTTTGCGGATCATCAGCAATGCAAGTAACACTTTGATCATACCTCCTACTACCCAGTTTTTTTATTGCATTAGAGCAATCTTCACACATTGCATGATTAGGATCTAATTAAATTGTGGGTTCTGGGAAGTAGTTGAGGTAGTACCTATTACCTGTTTATTATCAAACCTTTGGGAGTTACTTCTACGTTTGCTTATTATGCCATGCTATGCTAGTAGACGTGGATTGGGTGAGTGTATCCATGACAGATGTGAGATTGTTAAATTAATGGTTTAACTAAGGTGGCAACTTAAATACACATTTGGGTGGATTGAGGCACCTGGGTATTCCAGCGATTGCCTGTTTTTCTTTTGGACCGCCACTCAGGCTCAAAGGGATCATGAGATTATTCATGCTAGAAACTTCCGTGTCCAGCCACAAGCTACTTTGGGCTCTAGCATAGTTGATTAAGTCGTGCAAACTCTTACAATGGTAGAGTAGCAGATGTAGGGGAAAGTAGGTGTAACGGTCTACCCGATCGTAAGGTGCTAGCGCTTCTGAAAGACTATGTCTCGGTCATCCGTTTCTCAAACACCATGTAGTGCGAGAATCCCAACGGAGGAGATCGAGTCTTATGGGGAAAAGTGTGCAAACCTCTGCAGAGTGTATAAACTAATCATGGTTAGCCGTGTCCTCGGTTATGGACATCTTGAGTATCTAGTACTTGGATTATCATGTGAATCTCATCATGTTATTCTAAATTAATTTTGTTGGGTTTTTATGTTGATGCTTAATTGGGATTGAGAATGCTGTCAACCATTCTCAATGTTTAACAAATACCATGATAGTTAAATAAAATTTATTCCTTTGCAGTAGGGAAAAATTGGCTTTTCGCAAAACTATAACCATAGAGCTTTCCACCAGCCAAATATGCATATAGTATAGCCTATTACTTTCATTGCATCTCTATGTGTTACATTGCTAGCATATTCCATGTGCTAACCCGTTTCGGGCTGCAACGTTCATGTTGCAGACTTTTCAGACGACGATTAAGATGCTTTTAGGTCATGGTTCTATACTCAGTGATGCCGTTGGAGTTGATGGACTCACTTATCTTCCAAGCCTTCCAGTGTTATCTTTATTTTATGGCCTTAAGCCATATTTATTGTAATAAGTTCTCTTTTGAGACACTCGATGTAATAAGTGTGTGATTGCTACTCTATTATAAATCCTTCAAGTACTGTGTGGTGTCAGCATTACTGATCCAGGGATGACACTTGAGCATAGAGGTTGGACCGTTTGAGGTCTGGTCGCTACAACCGCTCAAAATATTATTCATATCTATTTCAAAATCGAGCTCTGGCACCTCTACAAATCCCTGCTTCCCTCTGCGAAGGGCCTATCCATTTACTTTTATGTTGAGTCATCATCCTCTTATTAAAAAGCACCAGTTGGAGAGCACCGCTGTCATTTGCATCCATCACTGTTAGTTTACATTGAGTATGACTTGACTGGATCTCTTTTACCATGAATTACAATGTCTAGTTAGTCCTTGATATTTAAAGGTGCTCTGCATTTATGTTTTGCGGTCTCAGAAAGGGCTAGCGAGATACCATCTTGTTATATCATATCATGATTGTTTTGAGAAAGTGTTGTCATCCGATATTTATTATTATTGCTCGCTAGTTGATTATGCCATTGATATGAGTAAACATGAGACCAAAATGTTATTGCGAATGTGGTTAGTTCATAATCTTTGCTGAAAACCTGAATAGTGGCTTTACATATTTATAACCACAAGAGCAAATAGAATTTGTAAAAGTTTTTCTTTATCACTTTCAGTTTATCAACTGAATTGGCTGAGGACAAGCCAAGGTTTAAGCTTGGGGGAATTGATACATTTCTGTCGTATCTACTTTTCCAAACACTTTTGCCCTTGTTTTGTACCCTAACTTGCATGATTTGAATGAACTATCCCGGACTGACGCTGTTTTCAGCAGAATTGCCATGGTGTTATTTTTGTGCAGAAATAAAAGTTCTCAGAACAACCTGAAAATCAATGGAGAATTATTTTGGAATATATAAAAAATACTAGAAGAAAGATCCACGTCAGGGGGGCCACACCCTGTCCACGAGGGTGGAGGTGCGCCCTACCCCCTGGGCGCGCCCCTACCTCGTGGGCCCCCTAATGCTCCACCGACCTCAACCTTGACTCCATATATTCACTTTCGGGGAGAAAAAAATCAGGGAGAAGGATTCATCGCGTTTTATGATACGGAGCCACCACCAAGACCTAAACTCTCTCGGGAGGGCTGATCTGGAGTCCGTTTGGGGCTCCGGAGAGGGGAATCCGTCATAATCATCATCATCAACCTTCCTCCATCACAAATTTCATGATGCTCCCCGCCGTGCGTGAGTAATTCCATCGTAGGCTTGCTGAACGGTGATGGGTTGGATGAGATTTATCATGTAATCAAGTTAGTTTTGTTAGGGTTTGATCCCTAGTATCCACTATGTTCTGAGATTGATGTTGCTATGACTTTGCTATGCTTAATGCTTGTCACTAGGGCCCGAGTGCCATGATTTCAGATCTGAACCTATTATGGTTTCATTAATATATGAGAGTTCTTGATCCTATCTTGCAAGTCCATAGTCACCTATCATGTGTTATGATCCGTTAACCCCGAAGTGACAATAATCGAGATACTTACCGGTGATGACCGTAGTTTGAGGAGTTCATGTATTCACTATGTGTTAATGCTTTGGTCCAGTACTCTATTAAAAGGAGGCCTTAATATCCCTTAGTTTCCAATAGGACCCCGCTGCCACGGGAGGGTAGGACAAAAGATGTCATGCAAGTTCTTTTCCATAAGCACGTATGACTATATTCGGAATACATGCCTATATTACATTGATGAACTGGAGCTAGTTCTGTGTCACCCTACGTTATGACTGTTACATGATCGATCACATCCGGCATAATTCTCCATCACCGACCCAATGCCTATGAGCTTTTCCATATACTGTTCTTCGCTTATTTACTTTTCCGCTGCTACTTTTACAATCACTACAAAACCCAAAAATATTACTTTTGCTACCGTTACGTTTTGCCACTGTTACCACTACTATCATATTACTTTGCTACTAAACACTTTGCTGCAGATATTAAGTTTCCAGGTGTGGTTGGATTGAAAACTCAGCTGCTAATACTTGATAATATTCTTTGGCTCCCCTTGTGTCGAATCAATAAATTTGGGTTGAATACTCTACCCTCGAAAACTGTTGCGATCCCCTATACTTGTGGGTTATCAGCGTGCCGCAGAGCAAGCTTGGCAAGTCCGCGCCGATAGGCTGCGGCTCATGATACGTCTCCAACGTATCTATAATTTTTGATTGCTCCATGCTATTATATTATCTATTTTGGATGTCAATGGGCTTTATTTTACACTTTTATATCATTTTTGGGACTAACCTACTAACCGGAGGCCCAGCCCAAATTGCTGTTTTTTTGCCTATTTTAGGGTTTCGAAGAAGAGGATTATCAAACGGAGTCCAAACGGAATGAAACCTTCGGGAACGTGATTTTCTCAACAAACGTGATCCATGGGACTTGGAGTGGGCGTCAAGAAACAACGAAGGAAGCCACGAGGCAGGGAGCACGCCCTGCACCCTTGTGGGCCCTCCGTTGCTCCATCGACGTACTTCTTCCTCCTATATATATCTACGTACCCCCCAAACATCCAGGAGCACCACGAAAACCTAATTCCACTGCCGCAACCTTCTGTACCCGAGAGATCCCATCTCGGGGCCTTTCCAGAGCTCCGCTGGAGGGGGCATTGATCACGGAGGGCCTCTACATCAACTCCATGGCCTCTCCGGTGATGTGTGAGTAGTTTACTTCAGACCTACGGGTCCATAGTTATTAGCTAGATGGCTTCTTCTCTCTCTTTGGATCTCAATACAAAGTTCTCCTCGATCTCTTGGAGATCTATTCGATGTAATCTTCTTTTGCGGTGTGTTTGTTGAGACCCGATGAATTGTGGGTTTATGATCCAGATTATCTATGAACAATATTTGATTCTCCTCTGAATTCTTTTATGTATGATTGGTTTATCTTTGCAAGTCTCTTCGAATTATCAGTTTGGTTTGGCCTACTAGATTGATCTTTCTTGCAATGGGAGAAGTGCTTAGCTTTGGGTTCAATCTTGCAGTGTCGTTTCCCAGTGACAGCAGGGGCAGCAAGGCACGTATTGTATTGTTGCCATCGAGGATAAAAAGATGGGGTTTATATCATATTGCATGAGTTTATCCCTCTACACCATGTCATCTTCCTTAAAGCATTACTCTGTTCTTATGAACTTAATACTCTAGATGCATGATGGATAGCGTCGATGTGTGGAGTAATAGTAGTAGATGCAAAATCGTTTCGGTCTACTTGTCTCGGACGTGATGCCTATATACATGATCATACCTAGATATTCTCATAACTATGCTCAGTTCTATCAATTGCTCGACAGTAATTCGTTTACCCACCATAATACTTATGCTCTTGAGAGAAGCCACTAGTGAAACCTATGGCCCCCGGGTCTATCTTTCATCATATTAATCTCCCAACACTTAGTTATTTCCTTTTATGTTTATTTTACTTTGCATCTTTATTTCTCTTTATCAGAAAAATACCAAAAATATTATCTTACAATATCTATCAGATCTCACTCTCGTAAGTGACAGTGAAGGGCTTGACAACCCCTTTATCGCGTTGGTTGCGAGGTTCTTATTTGTTTGTGTAGGTGCGTGGGACTTGAGCTTGATCTCCTACTGGATTGATACCTTGGTTCTCAAAAACTGAGGGAAATACTTACGCTACTTTGCTGCATCACCCTTTCCTCTTCAAGGGAAAACCAACGCAGTGCTCAAGAGGTAGCAGCTCCCCGCACGGCGAGACCGTTGGAGCGTCGTAGAGCGAGTGGCACGTCGCGCCGCACAGCAAGAGCGGATCAAGCGACGCTTGCCTGCTGTCAACACGGTGTCGTAGCTGGGTACACGTCCCGTCAGTACCCCCATTCCTCGCCAGGAGTGGGCAGAGGCCCTCAGTGCCATACTTGCACCAGAGGCCGGCCGCGCCGTACTTGCACCGGACGCCCGCCGTGCCGTTCGCATGGGTGCCGCCGTTCGCCTTGTCCGCAGCCCGCTAGATGCCAACGCGCTGGTCCGTAGGCTCAACCGCCTCATTGGCCCAAGTGTCCACCTGGGCGTAGTAGAGGAACATGGCCGTTGCATCCTCGAGCTGGTGATCTCCGATGAAATAGCCAACTTGGAGCTCGAGATCACGCTTCAGATGTACCACAGGCGTGTCGACCGCTTGGACGAACGCCTGCATGAGTTCAGGCAGAGCCAAGAGCTACCCTAGGCAGGGGCTGCTGGTCATGGTCTCATGGATGCGTTTTATTTTGAAAAGTCGTTTCGACGTGGATAGCTATGTATTCACATCAATCATAGTATTGCTCCGTTTCAATGTGTGTATATACGATTTCCATTCTATATATGTGGATGGTAACAACTAGATTCAAATTAGTATACAAAAACAGATAGAAAATGGAATTCATAATATATATATATATATTAATTGTTCATTAGATCATCATAGAATATATATATATATAATATCATCACATATACGTGATGATACTTAACTACTAGGTACAATGTATAAAATTTAAACGATCAATACTAAAACTAATAATCCCTCCTGGGGCCAGTATTCCGGCATCCCCACGCTAGCAGCTCCCTGGTGCGTAGCGTCTTCCTAGTGCGGAGGCAGTACTCTGACTCCTCCACCTCACAGTTCTTAACGCACCGATCTGCCTCTTGCCGGCGGACATGCGCGGCTGATTTTGCCATTTTGTTGGGCGCTCACCGGAGCTCCTCATCGGTGGCACGCTGGAGCTTATCGGCCCACCTCCACGTAGCGACGAGGCGCCCGACGCCTATGACCTTCCTCGCGAAGTACCCGTCTTTGTACACCTCCTCGGCATGACGACGCGCCCGCCCCCAAAGATCCGCCGCCTCCTTTTTCCAGGCGGCATCACGGGCTTCACAGGCCACCAGGTGTGTGGCTTCCTCCTTCGCCATCTCCTTCTTGAACGCCACTTGCCTGGCTTTCTCAGCCAGCGGCAGCGACTTCCACAGACAAAGATTGTACTGGCCCAAAACCAATCGAAAGTTGGGGGTCCGGCACAACCTCGTCAGGCGGCGCGTAGGGGTCCTTGTCGCTGCTAATCGAGTGAGCGTCCTGGGGGGGGCAGCGACTCCTCGTCGGCGCGTGGGCAGACCGGTGGCACCATGGCAGAGATTTGAGAGAGAGAGAGAGAGAGAGAGAGAGAGAGGGCGGGCGAGGGGAGGATGTAGATGAGAATGAAGGCGGGACGACGTGATCAAGGTAGTATTTATTGACGGCCTGAATATAGACCGACGGGGACAGTACAAACGCCGGAATTTATGAGTACAGTAGTTTGAATTACACACGATTCCCGCAGCAAAATCCGAGTGTGAACATAATAGCCAAAATCCTTGTGTGAACATAATAGCTGACGGTTTCCAATGCAGAACCGTGTCTGATTAATGATCTCTGCCATTCACCTACCAAACCTCGAGCCGCGAGATAGACTGCCAACCGTGTGGGGGCGGTTGTCTTGCCAGATCTTTACATTTTCTTTTTGAACAGCAGATATTTACATCATCTAATGATTTTTTAACTCACACACAAGTACACAAAAATATGATTTTTCAAACAGTTTTGGTTAGGCGTTGCAGGTAGATGTAGTTCAAATTTGAATTATGGTCATTAAATGGTTAGAAAATCACTTAAATGTCTTTAAAAGGTCAAATGAAAATTTCCAAATTTTCACATGACAGCTGTATTAGTGCACGTTAAACATACGAAAAAATTTGAAGGCCGTAAGAGGAAGCTATCTCCCGTCCGTCAGCAAACCTGCATTGTTCCCTCTCAGAACCACGAACCTTCTAGTGTGTTGCTCCGGTTTGTGAGGGTGTGTGTCCAAACTTTCGTCAAACAGGCCAATTTTTTTACCACATCATCTTGGTGGCATGACATTAAATCAAGCAAGGTTTCATGTTTTTCTGATCATATTTTAATTTTTTGGAATTATAATGCCATGGCATGCACTCCATGCATGTGCCCATGCCTTAACACCACTATGTTTGAAATTTCCTTATAATTTACTGCACATGTAATTAACTCGCACACAAGTACACAAAAATATGATTTTTTTTCAACCATTTTGGTTAGGCGTTGCTTGTAGATGGATTTCAAATTTGAATGACGATCATTAAATGGTTAGAAAATCACTTAAATGTCTTTAAAAGGTCTAATGACCCCTAGAATTTTCCAAAATTTCAGATTATAGTTGTACTAGTGCATGTTAGACGTAGGAAAAATTTGAAGGTCATAAGAAGAAGCTATCTCCTGTTCGTCATCAAACATGCATTGTTCCCTCTCGAGACCACGAACCTTCTAGTGAATTGCTCAAGTTTGTGAGGGTGTGTGTTGAAACTTTCATCAAACATGCCAATTTCATTACCACATCATCTTGGTGGCATGACATTACATCAACCAAGGTTTCATGTGTTTCTGACTTTTTTTGTAATTAAAATGCCATGCCACTCCATGCATATGTGTCCTTCTCATGATACAAATATGTTTGAAAATTCCTTCTAGTTTACTACACATGGAATTAACTCGCACACAAGTATACAAATATGATTTTCAAACCATTTTGTTTAGGCGTTGCATGTAGATGCGGTTCAAATTTGAATTACGGTCATTACGAGGCTAGAAAATCAATTAAATGTCTTTAAAAGGTTAAATGACCCCTCGAATTTTCAATAATTTCACATTACAGTTATAGTAGTGCATGTTAGACATAGAAAAAAATTTGAGGGCCATAAGAGGAAGCTATCTCCCATTCGTCATCAAACATGCATTGTTCCCTCTTGGAACCACGAACCTTCTAGCAAGTTGCTCCGGTTTGTGAGGGGTGTGTGTTGAAACTTTCGTCAAATGTGCCAATTTCTTTACCACATCATCTTGATGGATGACATTAAATCAAGCAAGGTTTCACGTTTTTCTGATCATTATTTGATTTTTTGAAATTAAAATGCCATGGCATGCACTCCATGCATGTGACCATGCCTTGACACCAATATGTTTGAAAATTCCTTCTAATTTACTGCACATGGAATTAATCCGCGCACAAGTACACAAAAATATGATTTTTTTTAAACCGTTATGGTTAGGCGTTGCATGTAGATGTAGTTCAAATTTGAATTACGGTCATTAAGTGGTTAGAAAATCACTTCAATGTCTTTAAAAGGTCAAATGACCCGTAAAATTTACCAAAATTTCATATGACAGTTGTATTAGTGCATGTTAAACATAGTAAAAAATTTGAAGGCCGTAAGAGGAAGCTATCTCCCGTTCGTCATCAAACATGCATTGTTCCCTCTCGGAATCACGAACCTTCTAGTGAGTTGCTCCGGTTTGTGAGGGGCCTGTGTCCAAATGTTCGTCAAACATGCCAATTTCTTTAGCACATCATCTTGGTTCCATGACATTACATCAACCAAGGTTTCATGTGTTTCTGATAATTTTTCTATTTTTTTGAATTAAAATGCCATGTCACTCAATGCATGCGTATGCATGTGTCCATGTCGTGAGACCAATATGTTCAAAAATTCTTTCTAATTTACTGCACATGGAATTAACTCGCACACAAGTACACATATATCACTTTTCAAACCGTTTGATTAGGCGTTGCATGTAGATGTAGTTCAAATTTGAATTACAGTCATTAAATAGTTAGAAAATCACTTAAATGTCTTTAAAAGGTCAATTGACCCCTAGAATTTTCCAAAATTTCACATTACAATTGTAGTAGTGCATGTTAGACGTAATAAAAAATTTGAAGGTCGTAAGAGGAAGCTATCTCCCGTTCATCATCAAACATGCATTGTTCCCTCTCGGAACCACGAACCTTCTAGCGAGTTGCTCCGATTTGTGAGGGGTGTGTGTCGAAACTTTCATCAAACATGCCAATTTCTTTACCACATAATCTTGGTGGCATGACATTACATCAACCTAGGTTTCATGTGCTTCTGATTTTTTTGGAATTAAAATGCCATGCCACTCCATGCATATGTGTCCATGTCGTGATACAAATATGTTTGAAAATTCCTTCTAGTTTACTACACATGGAATTAACTCGCATACAAGTACACAAATATGATTTTTCAAACCATTTTGGTCAGGCGTTGCATGTAGATGTAGTTCAAATTTGAATTACAGACATTAAATGGCTAGAAAATCACTTAAATGTCTTTAAAAGGTCAAATGACCCCTAGAATTTTCAAAAATTTCACATTACAGTTGTAGTAGTGCATGTTAGACGTAGAAAAAATTTGAAGGCCGTAAGAGGAAGCTATCTCCCGTTCGTCATCAAACATGCATTGTTCCCTCTCGGAACCATGAGCCTTCTAGTGAGTTGCTCCGGTTTGTGAGGGGTGTGTGTCCAAAATTTGGTCAAACATGTCAATTTTTTTACCACATCATCTTCGTGGCATGACATTACATTAACCAAGGTTTCATGTGTTTCTGTTTTTTTTATATTTTGGAATTAAAATGCCATGTCACTCCATGCTTAATTGTGTCTTAGCCGTTAGACCAATATGTTTGAAAATTCCTTCCAATTTACCGCACATGGAATTAAATTGCACACAAGTACACGAAATATGAGTTTTCAAACCATTATGGTTAGCTGTTGCATGTACATGTAGTTCAAATTTCAATTACAGTCATTAAATGGCTAGAAAATCACTTAAATATCTTAGAAGGTCAAATGACCCCTGAAATTTTCCAAAATTTGACATGACAGTTGTATTAGTACTACAAAATTTCTCGTTCATTTAAAACACCATCCATTGGCACTTTATTCCAAATTCGTCTTTCAGAGCTAACAAAAAATATCTACAACATCACACAAAGTTGTTTCCTAGGAACCGTTTGCGATGAAAATATCTGGGTCTATTTAAGTCTCCCTCCTTAAGCTTCGCCGGCTCGTCTGCTCTAGTGCCGGCAACCCCCAAATCCATGAATCCCGATCCCCATTCCCGCACCCCCTTCTTGCAAAGATGACGCCGTCGAAACGCTTCGTGAAGGCCCGTACGATGGCCGCGTCCCCCTCCCCCCCGAGCGCCGCCGCCTGCGCCGAGAGCACGGCCGCCTACGCCGAGAGTGCCGCCACATCTGCATTGAGCGCGGCCGCTTCCGCCGAGAGGGCATCCGCGGCAGCCGACAGGGCAGCTGCAGCAGCCGAGATGGCTGCAGCTGCTACTGCGACGACGGCTGCAAATGCTGAGAGCGCTCGAGCCGTCGTCCGTGCCACTGATGTCGCCCTGGCCCGGGCCGAGGCCATCCGCGGCAAGATCGAGGATGCACACGCCAAGATATTCCAGGCCACCTCGAACTCCAGCATGCAACCCACGTCTAAAAAGGCGGTGGTGGCCATGGAGCACCTGCTTCCTCATGACGTCGCCAAGCGGGAGCTGGAGATGCAGGAGGCGGCGGAGATCGAGGAGCGCCGGGAGGAGGAGTTGCGCGTGGCCGAGGTCGAGGTAGAGAAGAGTCTGGACGTCAAGGAATCGACGGTGGAGTACCAACGCGAGCTCTGGCGCAGCCACTACTATGAGTACTACAACCTTGAGGGCGGCGCCGAGGACGAGGACGAGGACGCGATCGACTTCAGCAGGGGGACACGGAGTCCACCAACAACGGCATGTCGCCAGGACAAGTCATCAACGTCTCATCTCACACCGGCAATGCATAGGCCGACGCGGCAGCAGATTTTTAATTATGCGTACTTAGGATTTGTTTTTAATGCCGGTCTTTTGTTAGAGCCATGTTTAGGTCAACTGGCTCTGTGTAATTACTAAAATTGCTTGATTCAGTAAGTGTGGTGTGTCTGCTGTACGCTCTTTTGTGCGCCCAAATTAGCAAGCTATGTTAAATTATGTAATGACGTATCCGGGGAAATTTCCAGCAAAATTTGAATTACCAAACTCATCCCATGCGCGTAAAGCAAAATAATCATTTGCGATGCACACAATCGTTCAAAGTGAATGGTCCGGCAGCACCACGCGCAAAGTTTCCCTCCACATTTCCAAAATTTTGGCCTACCTTCAAAATATCTACCCTGCTCCCTTCCCCCCTTCCCCACCCCCTTTTCTCCCTGACCACAAGTCACATTTCCCCTGTTTCCTCCTTCTGTAACGCCCCGGATGTAACTTTCCATATTTGTAACTCTGACTCTTGCCTTTTCCGGAGATGCAATATGATTTTCCCTTCGTGGTTTGGTTTTGTCTTCGTTTTGCATTTTGTTCATGTCACGCATTCCATATCATGTCATCATGTGCATCACATTTGCATATGTGTTCTTCTCATGCATCCGAGCATTTTTCCTCGTTGTCCGTTTTGCAATCCAACACACCTATGTCCCCCAGCGTCCCCTTTTGTCTCTTTTCGTGAGAGGGTGTTAAAATTTCTCGGAATGGACCGAGATTTACCAAGCGTCCTTGGTACACCACCGGTGGACCGCCTGTCAAGTTTCGTGCCATTTGGAGTCCGTTTGATACTCCAATGGTTAACCCGGGAACCGTAAAGGCCTCATGTGTGTTACAGCCCAACACCCCTCCAAAGTGGCCCAATAACTCATCCAAACCTATCCCATGTCCTCCGTCGTCGGATCACGATCGCATGGCCGAAAACTACACCTCATTTGGACACTCCCACCTCCTTCTAGGTATAAATATGTGCACCTCGTCCAATTTTGGGTCCAAACCCTAGCCCCCTCTCCCCTCTCCGCGCCGGACATGTCCGTCCGTGCCGAACAAAACCCGCCGCCGCCGTCCGGCCAATCGGCGAGCGCCACATGGCAGCGCCACCGCCCCCGCGCCGCCGGCCCGTCTGGCCCGTGGCCGGCCCCCGCGAGGCCCATCCGCCGCCCGCGCCACCTCGCCGCCCCCTCGCCGCGCCGCCGTGCCTTACCACCGCACCTCGCCGCCGCCGCCGCCGCAAGCTCCGGTGAGCACATCCGCCGCCCGGTCCCTCTCCTCCTTCTCCTTCCTCTCCTCCTCCCTCACCCGAGTTTCCTCTCTGCCCCAGGTGCTTCGGCCACCGTGGGACAAACTCCGGCCGCAGTCCCCTCCATCTCCGGCAAGATCCAGGTCAACCTCGTCATCCGCGCCGCCCCAGATCCAGATCCGTAAAACCCTAAGGTTGACCCCGAAATATCTTCTAAGTCCTCAAAATCTGCATTCTGAAGCCCTGTTCAACATGCCATAACTCCTCATTCGTAGGTCCATTTTGCATGCATGATATATCAAAATGTTCATCATGATGTGCTCTTCATTTTGATCCATTATGCCATGCTTGTTTGAGTCCATCTTGGTGCCCAAATAGTTGATGCAAGAGTGCTATAAAATGTTAGATGTTGATTCTTAGCAAAGTATGAGCATTTGTCATTTTTTCTACATTTGTTGTGTGCCGCATATGGGCATGAGCTCTACATGTGTTTTGGGCTATGCCATGCCATATTTACGGGGGTGTATGCAATGTATTTTTTTGATCAATGTGGTGACTAGAAAAAGCATGCAAAGTAGCTCTCGTGATGCTGCTGATTTCAGGGACTTAGAATTTTATAGTCATTGCTTTGTTGTTATTTTTATGCCATGTATTCATGTTGCTACAGTGTGATCCATGCTTGTTTTGAGTATCTTCAATAAGGATGATTTTGACATATGGTTATGCTCTATCCATCCATGCCCCTGTTTGCAATTATGGAGTGCCCTAGCATGTTTAAATCTTGCTCTACTTTTGCTATAAAATGTTCCTGGCAGATTGTTTATGTGTTAATCAATTTTGCCAAGGATGTTGTAGCTGATCCATGCATGCCATGAGCTTGTTCTTGATTTGATTAGCTTCATGATCATGTCTTCTTGCTGGTAGTATGCTTAGTTTGTCATGCAAGGCTTTGTGATGAGTGAATCGAGCTCGCAAATAGGCCTTCATAATTCTGTTTATGCCATGCCCAGTTTTCTGCTAAGTCTGAATCTGCTAACGAAACTTGCTATGTTTACATGGGTGCCATAATATCTTCTGTGCCTTTTTGGCTCATGCTCAGTAAGGGACTTTTGTTATATGCTTTGAGTAGATTCATTCCATCTGTTTGGTTGCTATGTTATGTTCCTGTAGAATGTTGTTTGCTTGCTCTAAACATTGCTTCCTGATGTTAATTCCTGGCATGTTAGTATTTTCACTAAGTCTGTGATGCTGATATCTTTTGCACTTTTGCCATGCTTGTTTGAACCTGCTCTTGTGTGATTTAGCCATAGCTCAGTGTTCATCTTTTATCAAGCATCTTGAGTGGATCACTGCCATGTGCTTTGTTGTTATGTTGGAGTGCAGTAGCTTAGTTTCTTGTTGCACTCTAGATGGCATCGTGCTGTTAATCGCAGAATTGTGCCATTCTTGTTTTACTTGCCATTTGCAAACCGTGCATCCGACTCCGGTGATCTTTATATCGATTTCGATCGAAATCATCTGATCTTTCCAGCGGCACACTTGGTTTTCCAATTTGAGGCCTGGTTCAATCCTTTCCTTCCAGAGCATGCATATGCATTGCATATCACATCTCGCATATCTTGCCATGTTTTGCACCATGTTGCTTGCGCATTGCACCATGATTGATTGTTGGTCTTTTGCTTGTGTGCTTGCCTTGAGTAGAGCCGGGAGACGAGTACGTGATCGAGGAACCCGTTGAGTACGCTTACGAGGATCAAGCTTTCGTCAACTCGGAGAACTTTGCAGGCAAGATGACCATACCCTCGAAATCACTTCTATCTTTGCTTGCTAGTTGTTCGCTCTATTGCTATGCGCGATACCTACTATCGGTGTCAAAACTGGCGGATCTTGGGTAGGGGGTCCCGAACTATGCGTCTAGGCCGGATGGTAACAGGAGGCAGGGGACACGATGTTTTACCTAGGTTCGGGCCCTCTCGATGGAGGTAAAACCCTACGTCCTGCTTGATTAATATTGATGATATGGGTAGTACAAGAGTAGATCTACCACGAGATCAGAGAGGCTAAAACCTAGAAGCTAGCCTATGGTATGATTGTATGTTATGGTTGTTGTCCTACGGACTAAAACCCTTCGGTTTATATAGACACCGGAGATGGTTAGGCTTACACAAGGTCGGTTACAAAGGAGGAGATATCCATATCCGTATTGCCTAGCTTGTCTTCCACGCCAAATAGAGTCCCATCCGGACACGAGACGAAGTCTTCAAGCTTGTATCTTCATAGTTTAATAGTCCAGCCAATGGAGATAGTCTGGCTGTCCGGAGACCCCCTAATCTAGGACTCCCTTAGTAGCCCCTGAACCAGGATTCAATGACGAGGAGTCCGGCGCGTAGTACTGTCTTCTGCATTGCAAGACGGGTTCCTTCTCCAAATACATCACAGAAGAATTTGAATACGAGGATAGTGTCCGGCCCTGCAAAATAAGGTCCACATTCCACCGTAGAGAGAATAATATTTTCGCAGATCCAATTTGCTGGCTTGTTTTGGCAGCATGACGTTATGTCATGGCCCGTTGATTATTCGAACCGTTTCTTTTAACCAGCCCCGCACATAACGCGAGGCAGTTTTTCGACACGTCTTGTCAAAGGAGAGATCGTGTCCCCTTATTATGGGATTCTCATCAATGCGGGTGTGGGTAACCCAACCGCGCCATCAATTGCGACGCTTGGGGGATAAGCGAGTTTTACCAGGCAAGTGGGGACGCTTAGCTTCGTCTGCCCATATAAAGGGATAAGGATTCACCTTTCTATCCACACCTTCTTCCTCCTTTGCTCATCCGTCTTCGCACACTCGAGCTCTAGCGCCCAAGCGGTCACTTCCCACCTCGACCTTCTCCAATCATGTCCGGAGCGGGAGGCAAGTGGATGGTCTCCTCCGTCATGGAGGGAGACATCAAGAAACTGAGGAGAGCCGGATACCTGCCCGACGACATCGCGCATCGGTTCCCAGATGAGGGGCAGCTCATCCCCACCCCCAGGCCCCATGAGAGGGTAGTATTCCTCATCCATTTCCTCTGCGGACTCGGATTCCCTCTCCATCCCTTCGTCCGGGGGATCATGTTTTATTATGACCTGGATTTCCATGATCTGGCCCCGAACTTCATCCTCAACATCTCGGCGTTTATCGTCGTGTGCGAGGCCTTCCTCCGCATCAAGCCCCACTTCGGCTTATGGCTGAAGACCTTCAATGTCAAGCCGAAGGTAGTGGGCGGCCGCCAGGCGGAGTGCGGAGGTGCCATGGTGGGCAAGATGCCCAACGTAACATGGCTTGAGGGCTCCTTTGTGGAAACCATAAAGGGGTGGCAATCGGGGTGGTTTTATATCACGGAGCCGCGGGACCCTACATGGGCAGCGGCCCCCGAGTTCCGATCTGGCATCCCCATGCGACTCACCTCCTGGAAAAGAGAAGGGCCTGTCCTGGGGTAATTCGATTCAGCGCGAAGCGCCAAGCCAGTGCGGTAAGCTACTTTACCTTTCACAGGATACTTATTTTATATAGATTGACTCTGTGCGGGATCTAAACTCCCGTACCTTTGACAGGACTGGCAGAAAATGGCCGGACAGATCGACTGTCCGGCTCCTTTGCCCGAAGGCCCCGCAGACGATCTTCTGATGAAGATGTTGACTCCGGCCCCTTATACGGTGCTGGAGAAGACCAAGAAGGCCAAGGGTACTCGAAAGAGTTCCCGACGCCAGGCATCGTCGGACTCACCGTCCGATGACTCTGCGACGCACTCTTCCCTCGAAGACGAGGAAGAGGAAGAAGAAGATGCTCCCCCACCGACTGGGGGAGACAAGAAAAGGAAGGCCGCCCCAACCGGGGAGGCCAGAGGGTCCAAGAAGGGAAGGACTCTCCTTCTGGACGGTTCCACCGCCGCCGACGAAGGCGAAGACGAGTGGTTCCCCAGGGTCAAGCCCCCGGGGAGATCGTAAGTATTCGGATACCAGAGTAACTCATAGGATTCCTTTGCCACACTGCTTTCTCTAACGTCGAACGCAATTATGCAGGCCGCCACGAGCCAGCATCGATGTATCATCGGACGGCTCCTTGGGCTTGTCTGACATGGATAGCGATCCAGTCCTGACCTCCACCTCCCCTCATCCTGCCGACGACGCCGAGGTGTTGTCTCAAGAGGCACCGGATCGAGGGGAGACAGCCTCGGAGGCGCCTCAAGGCGACCTTCCGGACTCCGGGAGCTGAGGGGACGGGGCCCCTGAGAGCTCCGAGTTCGGCCCTCAGCCGAACACCGCGCCGGACCCTCCAGCGGTTCCAGCCTCGGGCAGGCGGCCTCCTTCTAAGAGGGTCAAGATGCCTGTGCCGGTGACCTCTGTCCATCCAGAGGCGCCGGACAATATGCTGGAAGCGCTTCGCAGCGCTTCCATCGACGAGGAGCATCGCACTATCATGAGTGCGGTGATCCAGAAGGTTCAGTCCACCAAGAGCGGATTGACTGAAGCTTGTGCCAGCTTTCTAATAGGCTTCGAGGTAAGTGTTTTGAAATGTAGTAGAAATATTACCGCATAGACAGTAGCCCTTGATGCTTTGTTTGGTGTTCATAAAGAAAAGCCAAACAGAGGATCAAATAATATCGTAGGAGTCTAATATAAGTGAGTCAATATGCATATGCAGGCTTCGCTGCTGGCGTCCGCCGCACTGACTGCGGAGGTCGCCGTACTGAAGCAGGCCCTCGAGGGGTCCCGGAAGGAGCTCGGCCTTGCCAAGAGGCAGCTCGAGGAGAACAAGGGTAAGTAATACCCTGTCTATAGATGTATATATATAAAAAAGGACGCGATTGCAAAATGACAGGATCATTGTATGTTAGCTAGGGGCCACGACCAAGGTGGCGACCCTGAAGGAAGCGCTAACCCAGGCCGAAGAGAAAGCAGCCCAGGAGCGCACCGAGCGAGAGAAGCACGAGGCTCGGGTGGGCAAGGTGCAGCAAGAGCTCCAGGCTCTCGTGACGAAGCACGAGGCGTTGGAGCTTGACTCGAAGACGCGAGCGTCTGAGCTTGCCGCGGCCCTTGAGAGCGCAAAGAGTGCCAAGGCTGAGGCCCAGAAGGCCCTCCAAGAGATCGACGTGATGAAGAAGATAGCGGCGGGTAAGGCTTTCTATATGCAAAGCAAGCATGTAAAAGTAAATTACCGACTACTTACCCGGATCCGGAGCTCTTTAGGAGCATTCGTAGATTTGCCCCGCAGTGTGTCCGATGCCGCACAATTTTACCAGGCCGAGGATGGAAGCTCGACGGAGAAGATGTTCTAGTCTCAGTATGCGGAGGCCGAACATCCGGTGCCAATGAGCGACCAGCCGTAGCAGATGGTCGAGCTACATAAGGTGGCCGATCAGGCCATGAAGAGCTTCATAGTCTGGCTGTGGCCTGGCGACGCCCTTCCGAACAGCTTCTTCAGCCTAGTGAGGCGGATTGTGGATGCCTGCCCGCGGCTGGAGGTCGTCAAGTGATCCGTCTGCATTGAAGGTGCACGCCGGGCTTTCGCCCGTGTGAAATTGCAGTGGGTCAAGCTAGACGCCGTGAAGCTGATCAAGGATGGGCCGCCAGAGGGCAAGGAGCACCGCCACCCCGAGATGTACTACGAGGGTGTTCTGTCGGGTGCCCGTCTCATCACGGATGAGTGCTCAAAAGATGTAATATTTGAGTAAACTTGCTCGTTTTATCCTGTATGATGAAAACTTTTTTCATATGCGCTATGCAACGCTTGTTTGAATTTAAAATATTACCTTCTGTTTGGCTGTTTATCCAATCTGAGAGATGGCTAGTCCTTGGCTTCTGCCCCCATGCCACGAGTGCTGGGGTGTTCGGGATAAACCTGAGCACTCTTGTTCCCATATTTGGGTCCTTCGAGGGAGGTGCTCAGCGCAACGAACAAGGCAACCGGACTAATAATGCTTTATCACTCTCACTTAGCCATAGAACTCTATAATTTTAAATTTCGGCGAAGCCCCTGGTATTCGGAAGGCCGAATACGGGGCGCGATACACGCCTGCAAGCCGGACAGGGCCGGCCCTTCGCTTGCCTTCGGTTACAAAGGAGGAGATATCCATATCCGTATTGCCTAGCTTGCCTTCCACGCCAAGTAGAGTCCCATCTGGACATGAGAGGAAGTCTTCAATCTTGTATCTTCATAGTCTAACAGTCCGTCCAATGGAGATAGTCCGGCTGTCCGGAGACCCCCTAATCCAGGACTCCCTCACCTACCACTTGCTATATCATGCGTCCCATATTGCCATGACAAGCCTCTAACCCAACTTTCCTAGCAAACTGTTGTTTGGCTATGTTACCGCTTTGCTCAGCCCCTCTTATAGCGTTGCTAGTTGCAGGTGAAGTTGGAGTTTGTTCCTTGTTGGAACATGATTATTGTTGGGATATCATTATTATATCTTGTTTACTTTAATGCACCTATATACTTGGTAAAGGGTGGAAGGCTCGGCCTTATGCCTGGTGTTTTGTTCCACTCTTGCCGCCCTAGTTTCCGTCATACCGGTGTTATGTTCCTTGATTTTGCGTTCCTTACGCGGTTGGGTGTTATGGGAACCCCTTGACAGTTCGCCTTGAATAAAACTCCTCCAGCAAGGCCTCACCTTGGTTTTACCATTTGCCAGCTAAGCCTTTTTCCCTTGGGTTTCGCGGACTCAAGGGTCATCTTTATTTTAAACCGCCGGGCCAGTGCTTCTCTAAGTGTTGGTCCAACCTGAGCGATGTCCGGCGCCCCCTGGGCAACCAGGGTCTATGCCAACCCAACGTCTGGCTCATCCGGTGTGCCCTGAGAACGAGATATGTGCAGCTCCTATCGGGATTTGTCGGCACATTCAGGCGGCTTTGCTGGTCTTGTTTTACCATTGTCGAAATGTCTTGTAACCGGGATTCCGAGTCTGATCGGGTCTTCCTGGGAGAAGGAATATCCTTCATTGACCGTGAGAGCTTGTGATGGGCTAAGTTGGGACACCCCTACAGGGGTTTGAACTTTTGAAAGTTGTCGGGGATATACCCCGCGGTATGACCCGGCCGGAATCATGACCCGGCCGGGCTTGGCGACTCACCAGAGACTTGGCTGTAGCTTGGCGACTCACTGGCGATCCGCCCGGACATGGCGGTTTATGAAAGTGTGTTATATCGACTAGAGGGGGGGTGAATAGGCGATTTTTATGAAAGTCTTCAAAACGTGGGAGTTATGAAGACAAACAGTGAAGATTATGCCTATTACTATGCAGCGGAAGTTAGATTACACTAGGCCAGCCATGGTCATGTATTCAATAGAGTGAAAGCACAATGACAAACAGCTTCAGTGTAATAAGGATCAGGTAGGAAGAAGTTATGAAGCCAAACAGATCATGCATTCACATTGTGAAGACAAATGATAAAGCAAGCATGCAATGGCTTCACAATGAGTAACAGTAAGAAAAGGAAGTGAAGATGAAACCAGTGACTTGTTGAAGACAATGATATGTTGGACCAGTTCCAGTTGCTGTGACAACTATATGTCTGGTTGGAGCGGCTAGGTATTTAAACCTTAGGACACACAGTCCCGGACACCCAGTCCTGAACACACAGTTCAGGACACCAAGTCCTCACCGTATTCTCCTTGAGCTAAGGTCACTTAGTCCTCGCCCAATCACTCTGGTAAGTCTTCAAGGTAGACTCCCAAACCTTCACAGACTTTGTTCACTGGCAATCCACAATGTCTCTTGGATGCTCTGAACGCGACGCCTAACCATCTGGAGGATTCACAGTCCTCAAGTGTAATAAGTCTTCAGATCACACAGACAAGAAGACTTAAGTGATGCCCAATTTACTCTGGCTCTGGGTGGTTAGGGCTTTTCTCCTCGCTAGGAATTTTCTCTCAAAGGCTTCGAGGTGGGTTGCTCTCAAACGACAAAAGCCGTGCACTAAAATCTGAGCAGCCAACCGTTTATGGTTGTGGGGGTGAGCTATTTATAGCCACTTGGCAACCCGACCTGATTTGTTCGAAATGACCCTGGGTCACTAAGGAACTGACACGTGTCTCAACGGTCAGATTTCGAACTCTCATGGCAACTTTACTTGGGCTACAAGCAAAGCTGACTTGTCCGACTCTGGACAAGATTCGCTCTCATTGTCTTCACTCAAAGACATAGGTTTTTGATTTAGGCATCACTTCAATCATTCTGACTGGTTCTCCTGGACCCCACTTAACAGTACGGTGGTTCCTATGACTCAACACAAAATAAAAAGAACTACGAAAGATCTAAGTCTTCGAGCTCCATAGGCTTCATAACGTGTCTTCTTTTGTCATAGTCTTCAATGTGAATATCTTCATATACCACCTTTGTCTTCAATGTCTTCATACATTTTTAGGGGTCATCTCTGGTAGTAAAACCGAATCAATGAGGGACTTCTACCTGTGTTTTCCTGCAATTCTCACAAACACATTAGTCCCTCAACTAGGTTTGTCGTCAATACTCCAAAACCAACTAGGGGTGGCACTAGATGCACTTACAATCTCCCCCTTTTTGGTGATTGATGACAAACTAGTTGAAGTTTTCAACGGGGAATATAAAGTGTGAAGTTTGTAAAGGATAGGGAATTGTCTTCATAAGTTGCAAGGGCTCCCCCTGAAGATGTGCATATAAGTTAATTTGCTTTTGGAATGCAAATGCACATGGCAGGTTGTACTTGTGGAGATCCACTTCAGCTTATGATGACAATCCACTATGCATGTGAAAGTATATGAAGATAATGACATGCATAATGGAAAATGGACGTCTGCAGAATGAGATAAGTGCGGAATTTATCGTCGCACATGCGGAATTTATCTTCGCAAACAGAGTGGCAAACAAGTAGCACACGACCATCGAGTTTTAGTGTTTACAACTCAAAGAACCAAATGAAGCAAAATCAAGAGTTGTAAACACGAAGCAAAATATAACAAAACATAAGGCACCCGCCCATATTGACCCGCTTAAAGACTATAAACATCATATGCTTCTCCCCCTTTAGTCAGTAATGACCAAAAAGGTTTGAAGACATAGAGTTTTCTACGCGTTCCCAGGCGCAGCAGGGTCGGTGCAGTTGTTTGGCGGTGCAGAGCTTGGATGTGCTGAAGCAGGTGGTGGTGATGTAGCATCGTCGTCTTCATCAATGATCCTTGCAGTAACTGTGGCAGCAGATGAAGAAAACTCAGAGTCTTCAAGTGATGGTGTGTTGCGCATCACAGCCCTTCTAGGAGGTGTGGTGTCAAACTTGAAACGCTCTGTGAAGCCATCCTCTTCAAGTTCAGCTTCAGTACATATCATTGAGAGCCCTTTCCATGTACGATGGCAGGTTTCGTGTGTAACGAAGGCATTCTTGGTGGCAAGGTTTCAAAGACGATTGACATCCACCAAGAGGCTCTTCATCTGACGTTTTAGCCAGTCGTGATGCCTATCCTGCTTTTGGTGAAGGGCCACAAGAAGCTCTCGGTCAGTGAGGACACGAGCACGCTTCTTGGGTCTTGGAGCATTTGTGCTGTCTGTGGCTTCAGTAGATGCTGGTGCACGTGTAGTGCCAGCCAATGGATATACCCTGGATATGGCTTCAACACCTTCAACATTCTGCGTGAAGCTCCGGTGTTCTGCATTCTGAAGACTTATCGGTTGCTTGTTAGGCTCAGGATATATTGCTTCAACAGAGGTATCCACATCTGGCAAGAAGATCCGATGGTTTCGGGCAGAGGGCTGATACGAGATCGCAGAGTGCAGTTTGATCAACCTCATCACCCAAGGAGCATAGAACTTCAAACCAAATAATTCTGAGCCTGACGCAGCAAGTTGGCGTATGAAGAGATCCTGTGCGTTGAAGCATTTGCCATGCAGGATATAGAATATGAGAGTCTTCATTGCACCCTCAATCTTGGCATATGGTGAGTGTCCCTTAATGGGCCAGAGAGTCCGCCGGATGATGTGATATATGGTCCTGGGCAGATACTCAAAGTCTTCAACAAAGAACTCAGTTGGATAGGGTGCATCCTGAGGCAATGGCTTCATCATTGAGAGCATCTAACTCATATTTGGTTCAGGCCTCTGGAATATGCTCTCAATAGCTTCAGAATGTAGTTGACAGCCTTCCTCGAAGAATTCGCCAGGAGTGGGCAGGCCGGTGAGCTCAATGATATCAAATGCATTGGCTTCATGATGGACATTACCGGTCATCCACTCCAGGACCCAAGTCTTTGGATCTCTGTTGTATCCTTTTATATGGAGAGTGGCATAGAACTGAAGCAGAAGCTCTTCATTCCAGTGCTCTTCATCAGTCACAAACGGCAGCAGACCCACTTGCTTGAAGCAATCCAAGGCTTCCTCAAGGTAGGGCAGACCAGCAATGGCTTCAACCTCAAGGCGCTTGTGTGGGAAGATGCGACCTTGGTTGTATAAGATGCATGAATAATAGCTGCGCTGAGAATAGCTCCAGAACCTGTCTGATACAATCCTTTCCCTTGAATAGGGGTTCTTGGAGCTATTGAAAAATGTATTGTCTGCCTTGAAGCTGTTAATATCAAAGGAGCCAGGTGCTGATGCAGGACCTGGGAACCTTGGAAGCCTTGGGATTGGCTTCTGGACATGAGGCCTGTGCTCAATATGATAATCAAACTGTGGACCTGCAGCAGACTCAGGAACAGAAGCGTCTGGCTCAGTAGCTTTGCTGTCCGCTGAAGCATTTGGTGGGGCGGGCTCCACATTGGCTTCAGTGTTTGTGGTGGCAGCCGCAACATTTTCTTCCTCTGCTTGTGTGGTTGGAGGGACAACGTCAGGCACGTTCTCTCGGAGAACTGCATCTTGATGGAGCGGGGGAGTGGGTTCTGGTGGTGCTTCTTCATTGTCTTCGGCTGATGCAGCCGGAATTTCTGCAGTATGGACTTGAGGCCTTGGACCTTTGCGAAGTCTACGGAACACAGACGACGCTTGTGGGGTTGGAGTGGGCTGGGCCTCAAAGTCTTCTTCCTCCTGAGGGCGATCCGCCCATGACTCATCTTGTGCCATTGGCGTCAGAGGACGACCAATACTGATGAGTTCGCTTGTTTCAAGCGGAGGAAGGGCTGCATCATCTTGTACATTGTCTTGGTGACCAATGTCTTCAGCAGCTGTGGGGTCGGCTGCTGGAATATCTTCAGCTTTAGGAGCCTCTGTGGGAGCAGGCTCATGAACTGTCAGTCGTCTTTCTGCATTGGGGTGAATGACAGAGAGGGGTTCAACCATCAAGGGCTCTGTGGGAGCAGCCCGAGATTTCTTGGTCTTGCGCTTCTTTTTGCTGGGGGCAGTAGGAGAGGCTTCAGAGCTCTTCCTCTTTCTGGCTTCAGCCTCTGCAGTTCTTGTCTTCTTTAGCTCTGAAGTTGTTGACCGGCTCTTTGGCTTCGAGCCAGTCGTTGCAGTGGGGAAGACAATTTGAACCGCTTCTTGCCTAGGTGCCTCTGGTTCATTCATAGCAGGCTTCTTCTTCTTCGCGACCATCTTGGGGTCGATGCCAGGACGCCCAAGTGCCTTGCGCTTTTCAGCCTTGTTGTAGGCTTGAACACATCTTTCTGCCAAAGACTTCATCCACTCACATGAGCCCTGAGCTTCTGCACGCTTCTTCAGAAAATTTTCTTTGAGCTCATGCAGCATGGTTTTGAAGCTCCTCACTTCCTGCACGCTGAGGCTAGCCATATGCTTCTTGAACTGAGCCTTTTCATGATCAATTTTCTGCTTCAGCTCAACAATGCGCTGAGCAATGGCCAGTTCTGAAGCAATTGCGCCTTGGAAGGCGACACTGAGGCCATCTGGCAGCTGCAGATCATTGAAGCTTATGTCTGGTGAGTCAAACCATTCATTGATGAAGCTGTGGATGATGGCGACATCAAAGAGAGGCATATTGTTGAAGATTTCAGCTTCTTCCTTGCTTTTGATAAGCTGCTCTAGAGCGTCATCTCCCAGATCTTCATCGCTTGATAGATCAATGGCTTCGCTGCGCAGAATGGCAGCAGCAGTGAGCTCTTTGCATGTTTGTTGCTGGGGCTCCTTTTCCTTCTGGGGCTAGGAGACGCGGGATACGTCTTCAGACTGCACACTGACTTCAGGAGGTGCAGTTTTCAACGGCTTCACCCTTGAGATTTTTGAGGCAGGGGCCGGCTTTGAAGCTTTTGGTTTCTTTGTCTGCTTTGGCTTCGGCACAGCAGGAGCTTCATCAGACTCAGAGTCAGCTGGAGGGTCATTTACGGCAGTCCCTTGGACTAAGATGTGGGTGATCAGGCCCTCAAGATTGGCAAACGGACCGATGACATTGGGTTCCGCGTCGCGTGTGCCATCTGCCCTTGGTGCGGAGGGACCAGGGTTGAAGTCTAACCCAAATTTCTTCTTGTTTAGCTTCGCTGACTGTTGGGCAAACTGAAAGTTGCGCTTGAAGAGATTGTCGTCACGACACTAGAGAAGTGACGACGGATGTGCATCATCAGGCTGTGGTCCTCGGACCATACATGGGTAGAAGCCTTGAGCAATGGCTTCATCTCTGGTCCTGGGTGCAAGGTTCTTGTATAAGATATCCCCCCATGGCCTCTTGATAGCACTCTTTTCAGCATACTCCTGGGTGACGAAGCGGTATTTGAACCACTATTCTGCCCAATAGCGTCGAATCCATTGGATTCGGGTCTTGCGCTGCCCATAGCTCTCTTCTGGATCTGTTTTGTACATTTCTGCCAAGTCTTCAGGTAGATCTTTGGAAGTTCCCTCATGTCTCTGTCTGCCCCCCTTCCTTGCTGCTGCTTCTGAAGCCATAAACTTTAACTTGAAAGGCTTCAAAACTTTCAAAGGCTTCAAAGGCTTTCTTTTTCTGGACCAACAGGAACTGGCTTCAGGAGAGTTTATGTGATGCTGTAGGAATTCTGCAAATGAATGCAGACTATGAGAACCGAAGGATTCTCCCACGAACATGTACCTGTGACAGCATTAAGGTGCGAGGGAAGGGGAAGAGGTCATATGCATTCTCAGAAGGTTTTGAATATTAATCAGTTTAGAAGACATTGACCTCATCGTGCGAAGACATTCACTCATAGATAAGAAGTTGGTTCCAGATTTGTACGAACCCACAGATCAGTACAAGTGAGGAATCTAACTACTTTATGAAGCACAAGTGAATATACTAGGCATGTCATGAGATGCAGCGAGAGATCTAACTAGTGTGAAGAGAAACTTCTTATGGTAGAAAGTGACAGAACCATGAGATCAAAGGGGCTGTAAAAAGAAGTTTTATTTACCACACTAGAACTACTAGACGGAAGGGAGTTGATGCCGAGTAGTTCAGTCCTTCGTGCCCTAACTTGGCGACGGAAAACACCTACGGCGACGGCGGAGAGGATGATGTCCGCGGTCGGCGTGAGGACGGCATTGGAGAGGTTGCGGCAGCGAAGCGCTTCATCTCCGGCGTCGTCGAGTGCTAGCGGTGGCGCTAGGGTTCGTGCAAGGGTGGAAGAAGGAGATAATGACCGCGGTAAGTGTGAATTTATAGGCTCAGGGGCGGCACTGTGCTATTACACAGGTGCCCCTGGCGGTTCGCATTTGAGGAACGCGTGGCCAGTTAGCGGAACTTTGGGGTTTGTTCCACGTCCCACGCACGCCTAAATTGTCGGGCGGTCGTTCCTGCTTCTCCGGATTTTATGTGGAGGAATGAGCATTAAAAACGGACTTTATGGTTATCTCTATATCTTTAGCTGACAAGGACATAGTGAAGACATTTGACAGTTTCAATAGAATGCATATGACTTGGAGAGATAGAATTTGAGATAGAAAGCATAGAGAGATTAGGGTCCAATCACATTCACTTAGTTCAAAAGATTCAACCAAGAAGACATAGCTATAAGTGAATGTTGTAGAGGACAGAACACTAGTATGTATATATCTATATAATCAATGTAGTGAAGATAATCATGAAGACATGTTGAGTTCGAAGCCAAACCAAATGTGAAGATATTGCAAGGTAATGCCATGAGTGAAACACTTCAAAATGGAACGTTTGGTGGTGGCGTTACCCACCGTATAGGAAGTATTAGACCCAGACACGGTGCACAATTATCGTGGCGCTCCGAAGTCAAATTCCACATTAATGTATTCACACTTAGAATGTATGTCTTCATTAATTGAAGATATACTTTACTTTGTGTGTTGCACATCTAAGTCATCAATATGCATAAGTGTTAGGATGTGTGCCTGATCACAGGACTTTGAGGATTCCAAGATATTTAGCTCACACCGTAACTTGCAAAACCTCTTCTCATCCAAGGGCTTGGTGAAGATATCTGCCAATTGCTCTTCAGTGTTGACGTGTATGATATCAATGTCTTCCTTCACAACATGATCTCTGAGAAAGTGATGACGAATTTCAATGTGCTTTGTCTTCGAGTGCTGAACTGGGTTGTTGGCAATCTTGATGGCGCTTTCGTTGTCGCAGTAAAGTGGCACTTGCTTCAGATGAATGCCATAGTCCTTGAGTGTTTGTTTCATCCACAGAAGCTGAGCGCAGCAAGATCCAATAGCAATGTATTCAGATTCAGCAGTGGAGAGAGATACACAGTTCTGCTTCTTTGAAGACCAACATACAAGTGATCGTCCCAGAAAGTGACATGTGCCTGATGTAGACTTGCGATCAACCTTGTCACCAGCATAATCCGCATCTGAAAATCCAACCAAATCAAACTCTGAGCCCTTTGGATACCATAATCCTAGAGTTGGGGTGTGAGCCAAATATTGAAGAATTCGCTTCACAGCTAAGTGATGCGACTCCTTTGGTGCCGCTTGAAATCGAGCACACATGCAAACACTAAGCATAATATCTAGCCTAGATGCACATAAATAAAGCAAAGACCCAATCATGGAGCGGTATACCTTTTGATCGAACTCTTTACCATTGTCGTCATGACCTAGATGATGTTTGGCTGGCATTGGTGTTGTGAAGCCTTTGCAGTCTTGCATACCAAACTTCTTCAGGCAATCTTTGAGATACTTCTCTTGAGATATGAAGATGCCATTGCGCTATTGTCGTATTTGAAGACCAAGGAAGAACTTCAGCTCCCCCATCATGGACATCTGATATTGCTCTTGCATCATATATCCAAACTCTTCACTGTACTTCTGATTGGTGCAGCCGAAGATAATGTCATCCACATATATTTGGCACACAAATAGTTCACCATCATATGTCTTCGTGAAAAGAATGGGATCCAGGGAACCAGGTATGAAGCCTTTGCTCTTCAGGAAGTACTTGAGTGTGTCATACCAGGCCCTAGGGGCTTGTTTGAGGCCACACAGTGCCTTGTTGAGCTTGTATACCATGTCAGGATGTTTTGGATTTTCAAAGCCAGGCGGTTGTGCAACATACACTTCTTCTTCAATCTTGCCATTGAGAAAGGCACTTTTCACATCCATTTGATATAGAAGTATGTTATGATGATTTGCATAGGCCAACAGTATGCGTATGGCTTCAAGCCTAGCCACAGGAGCAAATGTTTCATCGAAGTCAATGCCCTCCACTTGAGTATATCCTTGAGCAACGAGACGAGCTTTGTTTCTGACAACTTGACCTGCTCATCTTGTTTGTTGCGATATATCCATTTAGTGCCTATAATGTTGTGCTTTCGTGGATCAGGACGCTTAACCAGTTCCCCTACATTATTCAGCTCAAACTGTTGAAACTCTTCTTGCATAGCTTGAATCCATTTAGGTTCCATGAAGGCTTCTTCAACTTTCTTGGGTTCTGATATTGATACGAATGCGAAGTGCCCACAGAAATTTGCTAGCTGAGTTGCCCTTGAACGAGTGAGTGGACCAGGTGCATTGATGCTGTCAATTATTCTGTCAATCCGCACTTCATTGGCAACATGAGGATGTACAGGGAGAAGACTTTGCTCTTGCTGATCTGTGTTGTTGTTGGGAGGAATGTCCTCAGGCTGAGCAATGTCTTCATGTTGATCAGGTGCTGAGATGATAAGTTCTTCTTCAGGATGAGCTTCAGAAGGTATAATCTCTCCAGTTCCCATAAGCTTGATTGATTCACTAGCTGGAACTTCATCTAGAACATTTGGCAGTTGCTCTCTTTGTGAACCTTGTCTCATCAAACCGCACATCCACTGTTTCAACCACTTCGTAATGGAAGAGATTGAAGACTCTGTAGGAGTGTGAATCCTTTCCATATCCAAGCATAAAGCCCTCATGTGCTTTTGGTGCAAACTTTGAGGTGTGGTGTGGGTCCTTGATCCAGCACCTTGCTCCAAATACTCTGAAGTAACTGACATTTGGCTTCTTGCCAGTTAGGAGTTCATAAGATGTCTTGTTCAGAAGCTTGTGAAGATAAACACGATTGATTGTATGGCATGCAGTATCAATGGCTTCAGTCCAGAATTTTCTTGGAGTCTTGTATTCATCTAGCATTGTTCTGGCCATCTCAATGAGTGTTCTGTTCTTGCATTCGATGATGCCATTCTGCTGTGGCGTGTACGGAGCTGAGAATTCATGTGTGATGCCCAAGGTATCAAGATATGTATCAAGGCCAGTGTTCTTGAATTCAGTGTCATTGTCACTTCTGATGTGCTTTATTTTGGTGCCAAAATTGTTCATAGCTCGATTGGCGAAGCGTCTGAAGACATCCTGCACTTCAGTCTTGTAAAGGATTATGTTTACCCAAGTATATCTAGAGTAATCATCAACAATGACAAAGCCATACAGGCAAGCAGAAGTAGTAAAAGTTGAGTAGTGAGTGGGACCAAAAATATCCATGTGGAGCAGTTCAAAGGGTTGTGTAGTAGTCATGATTGTCTTCGAAGGATGTTTTGCCCTTGTCATCTTCCCTGCTTCACAGGCACCGCATAGGTGATCTTTCTTGAACTTGACGCCCTCGATGCCTATGACATGCTTCTTCTTCGCAAGGGTGTGGAGGTTCCTCATGCTAGCATGCCCAAGCCGCCGATGCCAAAGCCAGCATTCTGAAGCTTTTGCAAGAAGACATACTGCAAGTTGTGGCCCTGCTGAGAAATCTACCACGTACAAATCACCTTTCCGATACCCTTCAAATACTAGAGACTTGTCAGATTCCATTAGTACCAGGCAACGATATTTTCCAAACATTACGATCATATTCAAATCGCAAAGCATTGAGACAGATATTAAGTTGAAGCCAAGGGATTCAACAAGCATGACTTTATCCATGTGTTGATCCTTTGAGATTGCAACTCTACCTAGACCCAATACCTTACTTTTACCAGTGTCAGCAAATGTGATGTGGCTCTTGTCGGATGGACGTAATGTTGAGTCCATAAGAAGGCTTCTTTTGCCAGTCATGTGATTTGTACACCCACTGTCAATAATCCATTCTGAAGACTTTGAAGTCGCTGGTGTCATACCCTACAGTGCAGTTAGGGGGATAGGCTTCACGAAGAGAATTGTGAAGCATAAACATTTGACGAACCAGTGGGTTATGAAAACTTAGATCCAGATTAGGACTAATAGGGAGAGTAGCATGCAATTCAGGAACGAAGTACATAATGATGCCATTCGGGCATTTTATCTTGCGCCCTACAAGATTTTTTAAGGTCCCCAGCAATAGCATCAGAAGATTTTGTTTTTCTGCTGGAAACCTTTCCCTGCAAAAGAGAGTTAAGCTTTCTTAACCACCCACATCTTCAAGGGTGGCTTAGAAGCAATAAGTCTAAGTGCAGCATCTGAGAATTTTGGCTTTGAAGCCTTAGCAAACAGTCTAGCAGGTGGACAATAATACTCATAGGAATAAGCAGAATAATTTTTGGTCACATGAACATGACGATTCGAAGAATCGTTCTCATATTCATATGCCTAAGTATGATTTCCCTGCAAAACATTTGCGTTAGTGTGACTCAGGTGAGTCCTCTGTTTGTATGAAGCCTTTGGACCATATGAAGCCTTTAGTCTGAGGTTTGTCTTCTTTAAGTGAGGTGTCATGAAGACATTCACAGGAAGATTTTCCAGACACTTTTTCGGAACCCAGATCTTCTTCATAGGCGGTCCATTCCTGCAGTTAGTACCAATGTAGCTGGCAAACATTTCACCATTCTGATTCTTAAACAGTTTATAGTTTGCATCAAAGGATTCATCAATGATAATGGGGTTAGCACAAGTGAAGCCAGATAAGTTGGATGGATCTGCTGAAAGTTCCTTTGCAGCAACCCATGTGGTTTTGGGGTACTGCTCAGGTTTCCAGTAAGAGCCATCTGCATTTATTTTCCTCACGAATCCAACACCCTCTTTCCTAGGGTTTCAGTTCAGAATCTGCTTCTTGAGGACATCACATAATGTCTGATGTCCTTTAAGACTTTTGTACATCCTTGTTTCAAGCAATGTCTTCAACCTAGCATTCTCATCAGCAATAGCAGTGGTATCCTCAGCAGAGGGGTTAGTTACCACATCAACAGTTGAAGATATTGCAACAGCAGTAGCAGTGGAACATTCAGCAACAGAAGTAGCATTATCACGCTCAATGCATTTAAGACATGGTGGTTCAAATCCTTCCTGAGCGGGACTGATCTGTTCGGAGCGAAGTGACTCGTTTTCCTTTTGAAGATCTTCATGAGCCGCTCTCAATTTCTCAAGTTCTTGCTTCCTTTGAAGATAATCATAGGAAAGCTTTTCATGAGTTGTTGAGAGAGTATCAAGACGATCTTCAAGTTCCTGATACTTAACGTGAAGGTTTTTTATGTCTTCAATTAAGGATTCAGATCGAGTCATTTCAGCACCCAACAGATCATCGCTTCTATCTAACAGTTTTTGAATATGTTCCATAGCTTTCTGTTGTTCAGTTGCAATTTTAGCAAGTGTTTTGTAGCTGGGTTTTGAATCACAGTCAGAGTCATCGTCATTGGATGTTTGATAGCGAGTAGTGCGTGTGTTTACCATGAAGCAGTAGGTAGGAGTGGAGTCATTCTTGTCATTTGCGTCGGTGTCGGTGATGTAGTCATTGTCTTCAGTGTTGAAGATGGACTTGGCGACGTATGCTGTAGCCAGACTCGCAATACCAGAATCAGAATCCTCCTCAGACTCCACCTCTGCCTCCTCAGATGCGGACTCCTCCTCTGAATCCATCTCCTTGCCAACAAACGCACGTGCCTTGCCAGATGAGCTCTTCTGGTGTGATGAAGACTTTGATGAAGACTTGGAAGAAGACTTTGAGTATTTCTTCTTCTTCTTGTCGTCAGAATCATATTCCTTGCTCTTCTTCTTCCTTCGGTTCTCATTGTCCCACTGTGGACACTCAGAGATGAAGTGTCCAGTTTTCTTGCACTTGTGACATGTTTTCTTCTTGTAGTCATGAGCAGAAGCTTCATCATTCCTTGAGCTTGATCGTGAAGATTTTCTGAAGCCTTTCTTCTTGGTGAATTTTTGGAACTTCTTCACTAGCATTGCAAGTTCTCTTCCAATGTCTTCAGGATCGTCAGAACTGCAGTCAGATTCTTCTTTAGATGAGGAAACAGCCTTTGCCTTCAAGGCACGAGTTCGCTCATAGTTTGGACCGTAGATATCTCTTTTCTCAGAAAGTTGAAACTCATGTGTGTTGAGCCTCTCAAGTATGTCAGACGGATCGAGTGTCTTGAAATCAGGACGTTCTTGAATCATCAGGGCCAGGATGTCAAACGAACTATCAAGTGATCTAAGCAGCGTCTTGACGATTTCATGTTTGGTGATTTCAGTGGCGCCGAGGGCTTGAAGCTCATTTGTGATGTCAGTGAGCCGGTCAAATGTGTGTTGGACATTCTCATTGTCATTTCGCTTGAAGCGGTTGAAGAGGTTGCGAAGAACATTGATTCTTTGATCTCTTTGGGTTGAGACGCCTTCATTGACCTTGGAGAGCCAGTCCCAGACCAGCTTGGATGTCTTCAAGGCACTCACACGCCCATACTGTCCTTTTGTCAGATGACCACAGATGATATTTTTGGCAGTAGAGTCCAGTTGAGTGAACTTCTTGACATCAGCAGCAGTGACACCTTCTCCAGCCTTGGGAACGTCGTTCTCGACGACATACCATAGGTCGACGTCAATAGCTTCAAGATGCATGCGCATCTTATTCTTCCAGTAGGGATATTCAGTTCCATCGAAGACGGGGCAAGCAGCGGAGACTTTGAATATCCCTGCAGTCGACATAGCTAAAACTCCAGGTGGTTAAACCAAATCACATAGAACAAGAGAGCACCTTGCTCTGATACCAATTGAAAGTGCGCTATATCGACTAGAGGGGGGGTTGAATAGGCGATTTTTATGAAAGTCTTCAAAACGTGGGAGTTATGAAGACAAACAGTGAAGATTATGCCTATTACTATGCAGCGGAAGTTAGATTACACTAGGCCAGCCATGGTCATGTATTCAATAGAGTGAAAGCACAATGACAAACAACTTTAGTGTAATAAGGATCAGGTAGGAAGAAGTTATGAAGCCAAACAGATCATGCATTCACGTTGTGAAGACAAATGATAAAGCAAGCATGCAATGGCTTCACAATGAGTAACAGTAAGAAAAGGAAGTGAAGATGAAACCAGTGACTTGTTGAAGACAATGATATGTTGGACCAGTTCCAGTTGCTGTGACAACTGTACGTCTGGTTGGAGCGGCTAGGTATTTAAACCTTAGGACACACAGTCCCGGACACCCAGTCCTGAACACACAGTTCAGGACACCAAGTCCTCACCGTATTCTCCTTGAGCTAAGGTCACTTAGTCCTCGCCCAATCACTCTGGTAAGTCTTCAAGGTAGACTCCCAAACCTTCACAGACTTCGTTCACTGGCAATCCACAATGTCTCTTGGATGCTCTGAACGCGACGCCTAACCGTCTGGAGGATTCACAGTCCTCAAGTGTAATAAGTCTTCAGATCACACAGACAAGAAGACTTAAGTGATGCCCAATTTACTCTGGCTCTGGGTGGTTAGGGCTTTTCTCCTCACTAGGAATTTTCTCTCAAAGGCTTCGAGGTGGGTTGCTCTCAAACGACAAAAGCCATGCACTGAAATCTGAGCAGCCAACCGTTTATGGTTGTGGGGGTGGGCTATTTATAGCCACTTGGCAACCCGACCTGATTTGTCCGAAATGACCCTGGGTCACTAAGGAACTGACACGTGTCAGATTTCGAACTCTCATGGCAACTTTACTTGGGCTACAAGCAAAGCTGACTTGTCCGGCTCTGGACAAGATTCGCTCTCATTGTCTTCACTCGAAGACATAGGTTTTTGATTTAGGCATCACTTCAATCATTCTGACTGGTTCTCCTGGACCCCACTTAACAGTACGGTGGTTCCTATGACTCAACACAAAATAAAAAGAACTACGAAAGATCTAAGTCTTCGAGCTCCATAGGCTTCATAACGTGTCTTCTTTTTTCATAGTCTTCAATGTGAATATCTTCATATACCACCTTTGTCTTCAATGTCTTCATACATTTTTAGGGGTCATCTCTGGTAGTAAAACCGAATCAATGAGGGACTTCTACCTATGTTTTCCTACAATTCTCACAAACACATTAGTCCCTCAACTAGGTTTGTCGTCAATACTCCAAAACCAACTAGGGGTGGCACTAGATGCACTTACAGTTTACATGTAACCCGCCGGGACATTATGACTCACTTGAGACCCAGCGGGCGGATCAGACGGACTACAAAGCCCAAGGCCCAGCGGGCCGGCTTATATTCTGGTGGGCCGGCTCATTAGGAAAGGGATGACGAATATTTCCTTTACGAGGAAGCAAGACCCGGACTTGTATTCAACTTGTGAGAAAGGATAGACTAGTCCTAGTCCTACTAGGACTCCACATGTAACCCGCCCCTTCAACATATATAAGGAGGGGCAGGGCTCCCCAAAGAGGAACAGAAAATAATCTCTAGGGCTAGACATAGAGCCGGCTTACCGGCGACTCCCTCATGATCATAATGAGACCTAGCCACAAACAACATGTAGGTTTATTACCGGATGATGTTTCCCGGGGACCGAAGCTGTCTAAACCCTTGTCTTGTGTTGCATCTCTCGATTCCGCTCAACCCCTCCCAAGCTACCACATAGATGCGTTGACCTCACAACTAAGTCCTCACACTAAGGACATCTGCCGTGATAATTCCACGACAGTTGGCGCCCACCGTGGGGCTCAAACCCAAGACCACAAGGTTAAGAGCCGTGCCCGCGGTTATGGGCAGATGGGAATTTGTTAATATCCGGTTGTAGAAAACTTGAAACTTAACTTAATTAAAATAAGTCAACCGCGTGTGTAGCTGTGATGGTCTCTTTTCGGCGGAGTCCGGGAAGAGAACAAGGTCTCGTGTTATGCTTGAACGTAAGTAGTTTCAGGATCACTTCTTGATCACTTCTAGTTCACGACCGTGCATTTGCTTATCTTCTCGCTCTCATTTGGTTAGCCACCATATATGCTAGTGCTTGCTGCAGCTCTACCTCACTACCTTTTCCTACCCATAAGCTTAAATAGTCTTGATCGCGAGGGTGTGATATTGCTGAATCCCCGTGACTCATAGATTACTTCCAAAAACAGATGTAGGTGCCGATGATGCCAGTGCAGCGGACGCGATAGAACTGAAGTGGGAGTTCGACGAGGATTCAGGACATTACTATGTTTCCTTTCCGGACGATCAGTAGAGGAGTCCAGTTGGGGCGATCGGGGATCTAGCATTTGGGGTTGTCTTTCTTTATTTGGTTTCGTAGTCGGACCTTGATTGTATTCTTGATGCTGTAATGCTATATTTATGTATTGTGTGAAGTGGCGATTGTAAGCCAACTCTTTATCCCTTTCTTATTCAGTACATGGGATGTGTAAAGATTACCCCTCTTGCGACATGCCTACCATGCGGTTATGCCTCTAAGTCGTGCTCCGACACGTGGGAGATATAGCTGCATCGTGGGTGTTTCACCTTCCTTCCTTCCTTGCTAAGGTATAGCCACTTCCTCGCTCTCGCTGTCTCGCATCCTACCACCGAGGTCGCCATGGTCTTCTTCAAAGACATCTCCAGCGGTTCCTCCTCTGGCGACTACTCCTTCACCACCCGGGTATGCCTCTCTTCTCTCTCTCGAGCTAGAACTTGGAATGAAGGATTTTTACCCGGAGGTCGATTTGAGTCGTTTCTTCCTCTTGTAGCTCCCTAAGACCATCAGTGGCAACGAATGGAGTGGGGTGGCTGAAGATCTATCTGCTCGTTGTCACCATCAATCTCCATGCGTGAAGCTAGTTGCGTTTGATTCTGTGGACAGTGGGAGGAAGTTTTTGGCATGTGCAGAGAAAGTTAGACCCTCTTTTGTTGCTACAAATCATTTGTTAGATGTGATTCAGACACTGTCACGGTCCCAACCCATTCATACCACACCTTCAACCAAACGCATCCTAAGACAGTGTCACAGTTTGTACCTAGTATCTTAAATTGTTGCCATCTCATCAGCGGTGCCATTAGAAAATTATTTGCCACCGCTTCAGCAGTTGTGCAGCCAACTTTGGTCCACACATCCGAGCAGCCAAGCAGTAAAATACTAAATCTTTATGGCACGAAGGAACTGGGCATCGGAGCAACTACGTGCTCCGGAGTCCGGGTCCCTGATTATTTTTTTTCCGCTGCATCGGCTCGCCAGTGCAGGGCACCGGTGCGAGATGTAGGAACAGTTGTCTTTACCCTAGTTTTGGCATACATAGTGGACGGCCTTGGTGCTATTAGTTCTATGTTACTAAATTTGTGCATGTACACACCTGTTAGTATCAATTTGCTGTCATCCAAACACTATCGCTTTACTGTTGCAGTTATATTTACCTTCCTCATAAATTGTTCAATTTGTTATTTATTGTACATGAGTAAGAACTTGTAGCGTCGTTGTAGTTAATTATAGCTTCTTATGTCCCAGAATTTGGTTGTTGTCTCAGTACCAATTATTTCATTTCCACATTGATCTTTTTGAGAAGATATGTCATAATTAACATGTTTCTTCAAATTTTCAAAATAAGCATTGGTGATTTTCTATGTTGCTATAAACCCATTTCCCCTACAATTGTTACTGATCTAGTTTTAAATATTATAGGATGAATGTAAGTGTTCTTACTTGGAGTGGGTTGATCAAGAGTGTCCACAATCTTTGAAGATGTGCCTAACAAAGCTCTGGAGCATGTATGACGAAGAGAACAAACGTAGGCTTTGAGGAAGTCTTGTCAACGCTGAAGCATATTTCAAGATATGGGATAAAAAGTTGAAGGTGGAGAATGAGCTCAGATTTTTTAAATCAGACTTTGCTAAGATGGTGTTGGTGAAGGAGGAGGCACTTTCCCAGTTGGCCCATGCAAAACGGGTTCTTACTGAACTGAAAGCAGAGGTGGATAAGACGAGCCTGGATGATCTCGATTAGGGAAATTAATATATTGTTCTTATGAAGTTGAACTAGCTATATGTTGTACTGTGTTGTTTTCATGTAGCTACCATACTGTGATTTTATAATATATTTATGTGCGTGATATGAAATTGGCAAACAGCTGTTCGATATGAAATGTGAATTTGCGTACTACTGGAATTATTAATTGGAAACTAATAAACCTACTAAATGTGTCATGGATCTTTGCAAACGGTTCTAGCAGTAAAAGCGCTTGCAATGGATAGCCCAATGCCACACAATTTTCTTCATCAAATCATGTGTTATATAGTAGATAAAAGCAAACAGTTAAGAAAGGAAGACCGTGTGTGACAGTTACACCTTTCAGACACGAGCCTACACATAAAACTGTGTGGGATGTACGTCCGAACGGAAATGTTTTCCCTGGATTGACTGTGTGGGATGTACATAAGAACGGAAACGTATTCCTTGGATTGACTGTGTGTGATATACATACGAAGGGAAATGTTTTTCTGGGATTCACCGTGTGGGATGTACATACCTACGGAAATGATTTTCTCGGATTACCGTGTGGGATGTACATACCTACGGAAATGATTTTCTCGGATTACCGTGTGGGATGTACATACCTACGGAAATGATTTTCTTGGATTGCCGTGTGGGATGTACATACCTACGGAAATGATTGGGTTTCGATGCCTTGCCCGATCGCACATGGCCCCAGCCTGGGTCCTAGGAGGGCCTATCCCCGACGATTTCTGGGTCATGTGGGAAGGACACCCTATCACACACACTCACTTGGCGATGGTTCCAAATGTCGTCGCAGAAAGGGGTTAAAAACCAGTGAATGCCTTCCCCTAGGCCCAAACAATAGTGAAGTGTCATGTAGTTGATGTTCACATGACACCACTAGAGGAGAGACAACATACATCTCATCAAAATATCAAATGAATACCAAATTCACATGACTAATTATAGCAAGACTTCTCCCATGTCCTCAGGAACAACGGTAACTACTCACAAATCATATTCATGTTCATAATCAGAGGGGTATTAATATGCATAAAGGATATGAATATATGATCTTCCACCGAATAAACCAACTAGCATCAACTACAAAGAGTAATCAAGACTACTAGCAACCCACATGTACTAATCTGAGGTTCTGAGACAAAGATTGGATACAAGAGATGAACTAGGGTTTGAGAGGAGATGGTGCTGGTGAAGATGTTGATGGAGATTGAACTCCTCCCGGTGAGAGGATTGATGGTGATGACGATGGTGATGATTTCCTCCTTCCGGAGGGATGTTTCCCTGGCAGAACAGCTCCGCCGGAGCCCTACATTGGTTCCGCCAAGGTTTCGCCTCGAGACGGCGACACTTTGTCCTGAAAGCTTCCTTCTGATTTTTTCCAGGGCGAAAGACTTCATATAGCAAAAGATGAGCACCGGAGGCCTGCCAGGGGGACCACGAGGTAGGGGGCATGCCCAGGGGGGTAGGGCGCGCCCCCACCCTCGTGGATGGTGGGTGGCCCCCCTATGGTGCTTTCTTCACCAAATATTTTTATATATTCCAAAACTAACTTTCGTGGAGTTTCAGGACTTCTGGAGTTGTGCAGAATAGGTCTCTAATATTTGCTCCTTTTCCAGCCCAGAATTCCAGTTGCCGGCATTCTCCCTCTTCGTGTAAACCTTGTAAAATAAGAGAGAATAGGCATAAGTATTGTGACATAATGTGTAATAATAGCCCATAATGCAATAAATATCGATATAAAAGCATGATGCAAAATGGACATATTAAAAACCCATTTATCCAAACCAAGCATGATTAGGAACTAGGAAATATAGCACTTGTATATGTTTCTCATGTATTAAGTGCAGCCAAATTCGATTTATTCCTCACATGCACAACAATACAAAATTCTACCCACGATAATTGCACATCGCATTGCAGAATTGAACCAAGCAATTAGCTAAACACCACAACAAATGAACCAAACATTAACTGAGCAACACATCACACAATATAACATACTCCTAATTAAAGATCAGACAGTTAACCAAACCAAGCATGCTTAACAACTTGGAAATATAGCAATTGTATTTTTTCTCATGTATTTACTATAGCCAAATTATATTTATTCCTCACATGGTATACAATAACAGAATGCACCCACAACAATTGAACATCGCATTGTAGAAATGAACCAAACAGCCAACCACGTCGCGTCGTCGACGCGCGAGGCATCGACGGTGGCCTTGATGGCGAGGTGCTCCTCCAAGATCTGGGGGTCGACACGAATGGCAGCCATCGCGACCTCATCCGCACGTGCGGTCGCGATTGGCTTCTCGGCTGGCAAATGGTCCTTGGGATCCTGGCTATACTACGCGCACCATGGCTTAGGGCGGCTCTTATTTGGTGGAGGGGTCGGTCATTTGGGTGGAAGGTGTCGCGCCGGCGGTCGGGGCATGTGGGATGTGGAAGGAGAAGGAGGATGGGGGTCGGGTGTGGATTACCTGCCTAGATAGGCAAGGCCGAGAAGCGTGGAGGAGGGTTGCCGGTGACGAGGAGGCGCTGCAAATAAGGAGTGAAGGTTTCAACTTCGAAAGGAAAGCGGAAACAGGGGAAATGTGATTTTTGGTAAGTGGAGGGTGCGGGGAGGTATATATTTCCGCGGAAGCCGAAAATTTGGAATCGCTTCAGCAAAAAAACTGGCGTGCAAAGTGTCATCAGACACGGTCCCTTCTTTGGAACTGTGTACGATATGTGAACATCACAAACGATTCAGATAGCTTAACCCGTGTGTGTTGAGTTTGAACGTCAAAAATTCTGGTTCGAATTTCCCTGGTTACAGTGGTCATCCATGTCATTGCATAATTTGGGTACACAAAGGAGACTATAGCACGCCCACACTTCTTAATCGAGAAAGTTCAGCAATTAAACAGATCTAGCTGACCTAAACATTACTCTAACAAATTAAAGACCGGTGCTCTTAATTAAACAAAACAAAGAGTACTACTATGGCTGGTGCTCGTCGATCTCTGCCGCCGCCTCCATGTCTAGCTCGCGCCCGACGGTCTCCTGGGGAAGGGGCTCCATGGCATCAATTGCACCATACTCGGCAAGCATCTCGCCATCCGTGTCCTCCATATCTTTGGAATAGGCCGCCATGAGCTGGGCGTGGGCGGCCGTAATCTGGGCTCTGGCGGGATCCGTCGTGGTAAGGTATGCCGCGCAGGAACGAACGACTGCTCGAACTCTCTTGGTGGTTGCCAACTCTTCGGTCGTGGGTTGTCGACCATTGTCGGAGAAGCTTCGTTCGATTTGTGCGGTGACCACCACGACCTGGGCGTGGACGGCCTCGACATGGTAGTGGGCAGCCTCCATCCGGGCTAAGGCCGCCGCTGCGGAACAGACAACTGTTGTGCTGCTCTCGCCAGTTGCTGTTGTCGCTGCCTGAGAAGCAACAGCGGTCGTTTGGGCTGCCTTGGCCGCCCGGACGCAGACTGTGGTCGCCCTCACGAAGCTTGTTAGCACGCGCCTAGTGGCTGCGACCGCGCTCTCACCGGAGTGGGCCGCCGAAGTTGCCCTCACGACGTGGGTCCACGTCCCCATCTTTCACTGGCGACGAATGAACAGTGAAATGATATTTTGGGAGTGAGCTTGTGTGCTTGACACGCCAGCTGTGGACTGTAGCCAATGAACCTTCTCACGTAAGCCATAGGCATACTATACACTGACGGTGCTCCAAGATATTTTGTGCTGCATCTCACACGGGTGGTGATAATAAATTGTGTGCGATCTACTTGATTTATCATCTTGATTTGAATTACGTAATGGGGTCACAACTGCAAAGGATGGTGTTTGAATTGCTAGAACTTTTATCTGGAGTGAACATGCAACTATAGGTGTGTCATCAAAAAAATTGGAATTATTCAGGGTTTGTTTGGACGTTTTTATACATTAACTTGGTTTTGTAGGCATTTCAGGTGCATAATTCAAATTTGAACTACATGCACATGCTCCAGTGCATATAAACGGGTTGAAAAATAAAATCTATGTCCTTGGTTGCATGCTTAGGTCCCATGGAAGAAATGGGAATGAATGTCACAAACCTTGCCACCGCCACTCGGCCACAAACATTGAGATGCCTGGTTTTTAAATTCTAGTAAATCCAAAACTCGTTTGAAATTCATGAAACTTGGCATGCTATCATGGAGCGGCATCAACATGTCGTGGTGAAAATTTTGTCCCATTTGGGGCAGGTTTGGGTATAAGCTTCTCACAAACCAGAGCTTCTCACAACAAGCGTGATGGTTTCGGTAGGGAACGTGCCACCTTTGGGGACGAAACGATATCCGTTGCCTCTTATTGCTTTCAAAAAAAATCGAGTGTCAACATAGAACAACAAGAGTGTTGTGTTTAATTTTGGAATCTTTTGGGGTTTGTTTGGACATTTTATACAATAACTGGGTTTTCTAGGCATTTTATGTGCATAATTCAAATTTGAACTACATGCACATTCTCCAATACATATAAACTGGTTGAAAAATCAAATATGTGTCCTTGGTTGCATGCTTAGGTCCCATGCAAGAAATGGGAATGAATTTCAAACACCCTGCCACCGTCACTCTGTCGCAAACATTGAGATACCTGGTTTTTAAATTCTAGTAAATCTAAAACTCATCTGAAATTCATGAAACTTGGCATGCTATCATGGACTGACATCAACATGCCGTGGTAAAAAAATTGTCCCATTTGGGGCAGGTTTGGCTATAAGCTTCTCACAAACCAGAGCTTCTCACAACAAGGGTGATGGTTTCGGTAGGGAACGTGCCACCTTTGGGAACGAAATGATATCCATTGCCTCTTATTGCTTTCAAAAAATTTCTAGTGTCAACATAGAACAACAAGAGTGTTGTGTTTAATTTTGGAATTTTTTGGTGTTCATTTAGACATTTTAATACATTAACTGAAATTTTGAGGCATTTTATGCGCATAATTCGAATTTGAATTACATGCATAAGCTCTAGTGCATATAAACTGGTTGAAAAATCAAACTTGTGTCCTTGGTTGCATGCTTAGGTCCCATGCAAGAAATGGGAATAATTTCAAACACCCTGCCACCGTCACTCGGCCGCAAACATTGAGATACCTGGTTTTTAAATTCTAGTAAATCCAAAACTCGTCTGAAATTCATGAAACTTGGCATGCTACCATGGAGCGGCATCAACATGCCATGGTAAAAATTTTGTCCCATTTGGGGTAGGTTTGGGTATAAGCTTCTCACAAACCAGAGCTTCTCACAACAAGCATGATGGTTTTAGTAGAGAACGTGCCACCTTTGGGGACGAAACGATATCCGTTGCCTCTTATTGCTTTCAAATTTTTTTCAAGTGTCAACATAGAACAATAGGAGTGTTGTGTTTAATTTTGGAATTTTTCGGGTTTGTTTGGACATTTTTATACATTAACTGAAATTTACAGGCATTTTATGTGCATAATTCAAATTTTAACTACATGCACAAGCTCCAGTGCGTATAAACTGGTTGAAAATTCAAATATGTGTCCTTGGTTGCATGCTTAGGTCCCATGCAAGAAATGTGAATGAATTTCAAACACCCTGCCACCGTCACTCGGCCGCAACCATTGAGATACATGGTTTTTAAATTCTAGTAAATCCAAAACTCGTCTGAAATTCATGAAACTTGGCATGCTATCATGGAGCGGCATCAACATGCTGTGGTAAAATTTTTGTCCTATTTGGGGCGGGTTTGGGTATAAGCTTCTCACAAACCAGAGCTTCTCACAACAAGCGTGATGGTTTCGGTAGGGAACGTGCCACCTTTGGGGACGAAACGATATCCGTTGCCTCTTATTGCTTTCAAAAAATTTCTAGTGTCAACATAGAAAAACAGGAGTGTTGTGTTTAATTTTGAAATTTTTCGGGATTCGTTTGGACATTTTTATACATTAACTAGGTTTTCTAGGCATTTCATGTGCATAATTCAAATTTGAACTACATGCACAAGCTCCAGTGCATATAAATTGGTTGAAAAATCAAATCTGTGTCCTTCGAGGCATGCTTAGGTCCCATGCAAGAAATGGGAAAGAATTTCAAACACCAGGGCACTGTTGATTGCCGGTAAAATGTTGAGATACTTTATTTTTAAATTCTAGTAAATCCAAAACTCGTATGAAATTCATGAAACTTGGCATGCTATAATGGAAAAGCACCCGACATGTTGTGGTATTTTTCGTGTCCATTTTGAGAGAAGGCAAACTCGAATAACAGCCAACAAAAGGCATTTTGAAACAAATAGCTGCCACTGTAACATTTCAAATGTTTTGTATAATTTAAATGTGTGCGTTCTGTTAACCATTCACGTGACGCCACGCCTCACTCTTTTAATGGTTAGGAGGTGCCGTGCGGACAGGTGCTTGAGTGCTTGCCTAAACGGCAGGTGTGCAAGTTGTACTCCAATGCGGAGGCTCGCCGGGAAGCATGCAAGCTGTACGCCGCACAGGCTCACCGGGAAGCGAGCCCTTTGACTTCCATGGCCGCCTGCCTTGCTCGCATCCTCTACATTAGTGGCTCCCAAGCCGCAGTTTAATATGGTTTTCAAATACAAAACATTCATCGCAAACGTTTTAGTTAGAACAACCGTATGCAAAACCGACAATTTCCCCAGGAAGCCAAGGGAAAATGTGCCTAGCAGGATTTGTGCAGCTCTTGATTGCAGACGTTTTATTTAGAACACATGTATGCAAACCGACAGCTTCCCCAGGAAGCCAAGAGAAAATGTGCCGAGCAGGATTTCTGCAGCTCTTGATCACAAAAGTTTTAGATAGAACACACGTATGCAAAGTGAGAGCTATGGTCTTCCCACTTAAGTCGACGGAAAATCGGCAGCACAGGATTTGTGCATCCCTTCAACAAAAATGGTTGTTTTCGATGACCCGTGTGCAACCACGTACAAACAATTTGGTAAGATTTGCATCTGTCATATTGGGTATGTTGCCATTTGTCAAACTAGAAAGATTGACATTTGTTGATCTAGTAACATTGCCATTTGTCAATCCTTGTAACACTGTGATTTGTCAAAATATGCAGCTAGAAATCACTATCACTATCTAATTTTTGCAACTAAAATCTAGTAATTGAGCATAGATTTCATTCATAGATTAAGCAGTCGTTCTTAATTTATACAAACTGTTCAACTCGATAGCTGAACCGACCAAACGTTTCCCCAATTGTTGCCAACCACGTACTAAAATAGCTAGTTCAACTATATATTCGAACTAATTTTAAGTACGTTGTATACTTCGACCACACATCTATAGTCAGATGAACTGAACAAAATAGCCCATAAATACTAATACTACCACGGAGGGGCTTTGTGCTACTTCCGGTAGCCTCTCCTCTGCCGAGTGCGCTTAGTAAGAGGCGGATGAGGAGGAGGAGGAGCCTACCGACGAGCTGGAGAAATGCAATATGTTGCCTGCCGCTGCTGCACATTCAGCGACGCTCGCCAGCTCGAATGCCCACTGCCGCTCCAGACGATACCTCTCGAAGCGGCTGGACTGCTCATAGATCTCCTAATTCCTCACCTCTATGTCGGCGTGTGCTGCGGCCACGACTGCGGTAAGGCTCTTTGCATGCTCGACGAGGCACTCCTCCTCCTCCCGCGGGAACTCAATGTAGCGTGCAAGGTCGCTGATGCACGTGCGGGCCTCCACCTCCGCCTCCCTCCTTCGGGCAGCAGTGGCGGTGCGGGATGATCCCTGCGGTCGATGGTGGGCTGGCGACCACGGTGGCCGGCGGTGGGGTGGCGGCCACGACCACCACCTCCCGCCTTCGGGCCGCGATGGCGGAGCAGGTGATGGCCACGGTAGCCAGCAGTGGGGTGGCGGCCATGACGGCCACCTCCCGCCTTCGGACCGCAGCGGCGGAGCAGGAGATGGCCCTCGCTTTTGATGGTGGTGTGGCGGCAACAATAGCCGGCAACAACTGCCGACGGGCAGCGGCGACGAAGTGTGTGGTGGGTGTTCCTGCCACACCCAACAGGGACGCCACACGCACTACACTACGCCGGGGACTATGCCGCCACCGCGGTGTAGCCTCCTAGTCGGAGCTGTCCTCTGATGACGGCGGAGTGGCTAAGCGACAACGACGGACCGGTGCCATTGGCGATTGTGGGAGAAGCACACGAGATAAGCTACAGGGAGGGAGGGGAAATGCGACGCAGGACTCACCGGCCATGAGGGTTTTTATAGCAGGACGGTAAGCATTGGGATTTTGGGGGATTTCACCGAGTCGGGCGGGAAGCTTGCGCGCGAACCTGCAAGGTTGCGCGGGAACGGTCTCATCAACGATTCATTGACGCCACTTCGAGCCACCGTTTGATCAAAAGAATGCCCCCCCCCCCCGCGCTGCGCAAGCTGGCGCTGTAAGCCGTCTACGGCAGCGGGGTTACAAGATGTTTGAGAGGAGGACGAAAGGACATGTACACATACGGTTAATAGAAAGAAACGTTTACGATTTGATTACCTACTATACACCCGTCCTTGTTTATAAGTGGGATTTAACTAATAAAATATGAATGCATGTCGCCAAAGATTATATCATTGGAGTCGTATTTGAACATAGTTTCCAGCTATACAATTTTTGTAACATGCATTAACACTTTTTTTTTGTTAAATTTAAGGTTATATACCAGCAAGCATTTTCCCGCAACACACACGGCTTATTCCATCACAAACAACTCGGATGGATCAATTGTATGCCACGTATCGCACACGCAACTCTAATCTGATTCATGCTTGATGTCTCCGACATCGCTCACATAGTTTGTCTTATTTGCCACGTGTCACTGTGTCGGCCTCTGATCGCGTCCCTCGGCAAGCTCTGCTCGCCGTTAGGCGCCGCGGCGCACTCTGGTCGCGTCCATCGGCGCTCGGCTTGTGGACAGCTTTTCCTTGCATGTTCAACTGCTATATGCATATATATATATATGGTTGCTTGCCGTTGAGCCGACCATGGAGCTCTCTGCTCGCGTCCCTCCACGCGCGCTCTGCCAGCGGTTGGGTGTGCGCACGATCACGTCAGGGGGCCCATATGCATGCGGTTGTACCGCGCACGTTGCCATGCGATGCAGTTACGTGCGACATGATGGAGCTACGCACTGCAAATTAGAACTGCCATCAGGGCCTGCCGATATTCCTGGCCGTCCGGCTTCCCCTTTAATTCCCGTGACCATTATAACCTTAGTCTTTTCAACCTTTCGATCGTGACCCACAACACAACAAGCACACCCACGACGACACATAGAGAGGGGATCTCCAGCGGCGCTCCAATGGAGTTCGGCGAGCATAGAGTGGAGACCCAAGCGAGGGAGACGGATCTCTTGGTGGTGTACACCATCGACCTGGACGTGGTGGATGACTACATCAATAGCATTGAGCAGTTGCTTACTCGAGACAAGTACAAGGTGGTCGGCATCGACCTCCAGTACACCGTCGGTCGTCCCCGCATAGATTAGAAGGTTGTCGTCACCCAATTGTGCATGCGCCATCATATCCTCATCTACCACTACTGCATGGCCACAGAGCCTTGCGACCGTTTCAACAGGTTTGTCAACAACACCCACTACATGTTTGCCACAGTGGAAACCACCGAAGATGTAAACGCGCTCAATGTTACGGGCTTGGCCTGCAAGAACCTTGTCAAAATCCATGACCACTACAGGGTCTGGGGCAGCATGAAGAAGGACTCTGTTACGTCCATTTTGCATCATGCTTTTATATCGATATTTATTGCATTATGGACTGTTATTTCACTTTATGTCACAATACTTATGGCTATTCTCTCTTATTTTACAAGGTTTACATAAGGAGGGAGAATGCCGGCAGCTGGAATTCTGGGCTGGAAAAGGAGCAAATATTAGAGACCTATTCTGCGCAACTCCAAAAGTCTTGAAACTCCACGGAACATCTTAAAATAAATAAAGAAAAATCCTCGCCAAAGAAGAAGGCCAGGGGGCCCACAACCTGCTCACGAGGGTGGGGGGCGCCCCCCTAGGGCGCGCCCCCTACCTCGTGGGCCCCCTGGTGGCTCTCCGACGCCCATCTTCTCCTATATGAAGTCTTTCGATGAGAAAAAAATAGGAAGGAACTTTTCGGGACAAGACTCCGCCGCCACGAGGCGGAACCTTGGCGGATCCAATCTAGAGCTCCGGTAGAGCTGTTCTGCCGGGCAAACTTCCCTCCGGGAGGGGGAAATCATCACCAACGCTCCTCTCATCGGGAGAGGGCAATTTCCATCAACATCTTCACCAACACCATCTCATCTCCAAACCCTAGTTCATCTCTTGTATCCAATTCTTGTCTCAAAGTCCGGGATTGGTGCTAGTAGGTTGCTAGTAGTGTTGATTACTCCTTGTAGTTGATGCTAGTTGGTTTATTTGGTGGAAGATCATATGTTCAGATCCTATATGCATATTATTACCCCTCTGATTATGAACATGAATATTCTTTGTGAGCAATTACGTTTGTTCCTGAGGACAAGGGAGAAGTCTTGCTATTAGTAGTCATGTGAATTTGGTATTCGTTTGATATTTTGATAAGATGTATGTTGTCTAGCCTCTAGTGGTGTTATGTGAACGTCGACTACATAACACTTCACAATTATTTGGGCCTAGAGGAAGGCATTGGGAAGTAATAAGTAGATGATGGGTTGCTAGAGTGACAGAAGCTTAAACCCTAGTTTATGCGTTGCTTCGTAAGGGGCTGGTTTGGATCCACATGTTTCATGCTATGGTTAGGTTTACCTTAATACTTTTGTTGTAGTTGCGGATGCTTGCAATAGAGGTTAATCATAAGTGGGATGCTTGTTCAAGTAAGAATAGCACCCAAGCACTGGTCCACCCACATATCAAATTATCAAAGTACCGAACGCGAATCATATGAACGTGATGAAAACTAGCTTGACGATATTCCCATGTGTCCTCGGGAGCGCTTTTCCTATTATAAGAGTTTGTTCCGGCTTGTCCTTTGCTACAAAAAGGATTGGGCCACCTTGCTGCACTTATTTACTTTTGTTACTTGTTGCTTGTTACAATTTATCTTATCACAAAACTATCTGTTACCACTTATTTTAGTACTTGCAGAGAATACCTTGCTGAAAACCGCTTATCATTTCCTTCTGCTCCTCGTTGGGTTCGACACTCTTACTTATCGAAAGGACTACGATAGATCCCCTATACTTGTGGGTCATCAAGACTCTTTTCTGGCGCCGTTGCCGGGGAGTGTAGCGCCTTTGGTAGGTGGAATTTGGTAAGGAAAAATTTATATAGTGTGTTGAAATTTACTGTCTCTTGTTGCTATGGAAAGAAATTCTCTGAGGGGCTTGTTCGGGGTATCTTCACCCTGTCCAGTAGAGCAAATAGTTGCTCCTCAACCTACTGAACCTATTGAAAATGAAACTCCTTTTGAATTTCCTTCGGGTATGATGGAAAAACTGCTAGCTAACCCTTTTACAGGAGATGGAACAAAGCATCCTGATGAGCACTTAATATATGTGGATGAAGTTTGTGGATTATTTAAGCTTGCAGGTATACTCGATGATGTTGCGAAGAAGAAGGTCTTCCCTTTATCTTTGAAGGGAGACGCATTGATATGGTATAGGCTATGTGATGATATGAGATCATGGGACCATAAAAGATTGAAATTGGAATTTCATCAAAAGTATTACCCTATGCATCTTGTTCATTGTGATCGCAATTATATATATAATTTATGGCCTCACGAAGGAGAAAGCATCGCTCAAGCTTGGGGGAGGCTTAAATCAATGTTATATTCATGCCCCAATCATGAGCTCTCGAGAGAAATAATTATGCAAAGTTTTTATGCTCGGCTTTCTCATAATAATCAAACCATGCTTGATACTTCTTGTGCTGGCTCTTTTATGATGAAGACTATTGAATTCAGATGGAATTTATTGGATAGAATTAAATGCAACTCTGAAGATTGGGACCTCGATGAAGGTAAGGAGTCAGGTATGACACCTAAGTTTGATTGTGTTAAATCTTTTATGTATACCAATATTTTCTGTAAGTCTAGCATTAAATATGGACTTGACTCTGAGATAGTAGCTTCTTTCTATGAATCTTTTGCTACTTATGTTGATCTTCCTAAGGAGAAGTGGTTTAAATATCATCCTCCCATAGAAGTAAAAGTAGTTGCACCTATTAAAGTTGAAGAAAAGACTGTCACATATAATGATCCTATTGTCCCTACTTCTTATGTTGAGAAACCACCTTTCCCTGTTAGAATAAAGAATCATGCTAAAGCTTCAACTGTTGTTCGTAAAAGCGATATTAGAACTTATACACCTCCTGAGCAAGTTAATATAGAACCTAATATTGCTATTGTTAAAGATCTCTTGTCTGATAATATTGATGGGCATGTTATTTATTTCTGTGATGAAACTGCTAGAATTGCTAAACCTTGTGCTAAAGATAAACATAGACCTGTGGTAGGTATGCATGTTATTTTTGCTAAAATAGGAGATCTTTGTTATCATGGCTTATGTGATATGGGTGCTAGTGCTAGTGCAATACCTATTGACTTATACAACAAAATTAATAATGAAATTGCACCTGCTGAGTTAGAAGGTATTGATGTCACAATTAAACTTGCCAATAGAGATACTATTTCACCAATTGGAATTGTTAGAGATCTTGAAGTCTTGTGTGGGAAAACTAAATATCCTGCTGATTTTCTTGTTCTTACTTCTCCGCAAGATAGCTTTTGTCCCATTATATTTGGTAGACCCTTCTTGAACACTGTTAATGCTAGGATAGATTGCGAAAAGAATGTTGTTACTATTGGCTTAGGTGATATGGTTCATGAGTTTAATTTCTCTAAATTTAGTGAACAACATCGTGAGGAAGAATTACCTAGTAAGGATGAAATTATTGGTCTTGCTTCTATTGCCGTACCTCCTAGTGATCCTTTAGAACACTATTTGCTAGACCATGAAAATGATATGTTCATGAATGAAAGAAGGGAAATAGATGAAGTATTCTTTAAATAGGAACCTATTATGCAACACAATTTGCCTGTTTAAATTTTAGGGGATCCTCCTCCACCCAAGGGTGATCCCGTGTTTGAGCTTAAACCGTTGCCTGATAATCTTAAATATGCTTATCTTGATGAAAAGAAGATATATCCTATTATTATTAGTGCTAACCTTACAGAGCATGAAGAAGAAAGATTATTGAAAACTCTGAAGAAGCATCGTGCTGCTATTGGATATACTCTTGATGAACTTAAGGGCATTAGTCCCACTCTATGTCAACATAAAATAAATTTGGAAGCAGATGCCAAACCAGTTCGTGATCCTCAACGACGTTTGAATCCTAAAATGAAAGAAGTGGTAAGAAAAGAAATACTAAAGCTTCTGGAGGCAGGTATAATCTATCCCGTTGCTGATAGTGAGTGGGTAAGTCCTGTCCATTGTGTCCCTAAGAAGGGAGGTATTACTGTTGTTCCTAATGATAAAGATGAATTGATTCCACAAAGAATTATCACAGGTTATAGGATGGTAATTGATTTCCGCAAATTAAATAAAGCTACTAAGAAAGATCATTGCCCTTACCTTTTTTTGATCAAATGCTAGAAAGATTATGCAAACATACACACTATTGCTTTCTAGATGGTTATTCTGGTTTCTCTCAAATACCTGTGTCGGCTAGAGATCAATCAAAGACTACTTTTACATGCCCTTTTGGTACTTTTGCTTATAGATGTATGCCTTTTGGTTTATGTAATGCACCTGCTACCTTTCAAAGATGCATGATGGCTATATTCTCTGACTTTTGTGAAAAGATTTGTGAGGTTTTCATGGATGACTTTTCCGTCTATGGTTCCTCTTTTGATGATTGCTTGAGCAATCTTGATCGAGTTTTGCAGAGATGTGAAGAAACTAATCTTGTCTTGAATTGGGAAAAGTGCCACTTTATGGTTAATGAAGGTATTGTCTTGGGGCATAAAGTTTTTGAAAGAGGTATTGAAGTTGACAAAGCCAAGGTTGATGCTATTGAAAAGATGCCATGTTCCAAGGACATCAAAGGTATAAGAAGTTTCCTTGGTCATGCTGGATTTTATAGGAGGTTCATTAAGGACTTCTCAAAAATTTCTTGGTCTCTGACTAATTTATTGCAAAAGATATACCATTTGTCTTTGATGATGATTGTGTGGAAGCATTTGAAACACTTAAGAAAGCATTAGTCTCTACACCTGTTGTTCAGCCACCCAATTGGAATTTACCCTTTGAAATTATGTGTGATGCTAGTGATTATGTTGTAGGTGCTGTTCTAGGGCAAAGAGTTGATAAGAAATTAAATGTTATTCATTATGCTAGTAAGACTCTAGACAATGCTCAAAGAAATTATGCTACTACTGAAAAAGAGCTTTTAGCAGTTGTATTTGCTAGTGATAAGTTCAGACCTTATATTGTTGATTCTAAAGTAACTATTCACACTGATCGTGCTGCTATTAAATACCTTATGGAAAATAAAGATGCTAAACCTAGACTTATTAGATGGGTTCTCTTGCTACAAGAATTTGATTTGCATATTGTTGATAGAAAGGGAGCTGAGAACCCCGTTGCAGACAACTTGTCTAGGTTAGAGAATGTTCTTGATGACCCACTACCTATTAATGATAGCTTCCCTGATGAACAATTAAATGTTATAAGTACTTCTCATAGTACTCCTTGGTATGCTGATTATGCTAATTATATTGTTGCTAAATTTATACCACCTAGCTTCACATACTAGCAAAAGAAAAAGGTTTTCTATGATTTAAGACATTACTTTTGGGATGACCCACATCTTTATAAAGAAGGAGTAGATGGTGTTATTAGACGTTGTGTACCTGAGCATGAATAGGAACAGATCCTACGCAAGTGTCATTCCGAGGCTTATGGAGGACACCACGCTGGAGATAGAACTGCACATAAGGTATTGCAATCTGGTTTTTATTGGCCTACTCTCTTCAAGGATGCCCGTAAGTTTGTCTTGTCTTGTGATGAATGCCAAAGAATTGGCAATATTAGTAGACGTCAAGAAATGCCTATGAATTATTCTCTTGTTATTGAACCGTTTGATGTTTGGGACTTTGATTATATGGGACCTTTTTCGGCCTCTAATGGATACACACATATTTTAGTTGCTGTTGATTACGTTACTAAGTGGGTAGAAGCTATTCCAACTAGTAGTGCTGATCATAACACTTCTATTAAAATGCTTAAGGAAGTTATTTTCCCGAGGTTTGGAGTCCCTATATATTTAATGACTGATGGTGGTTCACACTTTATCCATGGTGCTTTCCGTAAAATGCTTGCTAAATATGATGTTAATCATAGAATTGCATCTCCTTATCACCCTTAGTCTAGTGGTCAAGTAGAGTTGAGCAATAGAGAGCTCAAATTAATTTTGCAAAAGACTGTTAATAGGTCTAGAAAGAATTGGTCTAAGAAACTTGATGACGCATTATGGGCTTATAGAACTGCATACAAAAATCCTATGGGTATGTCTCCGTATAAAATGGTTTATGGAAAAGCATGCCACTTACCTATCGAACTAGAACATAAGGCATATTGGGCTATTAAAGAGCTCAACTATGATTTTAAACTTGCCGGTGAGAAGAGGTTATTTGGTATTAGCTCACTTGATGAATGGAGAACCCAAGCTTATGAAAATGCCAAGTTTTTTAAAGAAAAAGTTAAAAGATGGCATGAAAAAGGATACAAAAGCGTGAGTTTAATGTAGGTGATTATGTATTGCTATACAACTATCGTTTAAGATGTTTTGCAGGAAAACTTCTCTCTAAATGGGAAGGCCCCTATGTTATCGAAGAGGTCTATCATTCCGGTGCCATAAAAATCAACAACTTCGAGGGCACAAATCCAAAGGTGGTAAACGGTCAAAGAATCAAACATTATATCTCAGGTAATCCCATAAATGTTGAAACCAATATTATTGAAACCGTAATCTTGGAGGAATACATAAGGGAAACTTTCCGAAACGTTTCAGACTCCGAAAAGGAATAGGTATGTGGTACGGTAAGTAAACTGACTCCAAAACAATTTTTAAGGCAATATTTCTCCGTTTTGGAATATTTAGAAAAATAGAAAAATAAGTATCAGTCCGGGAAGGACACGAGGGCCCCACGAGGGTGGTGGGCGTGCCCTACCCCTTTGGGTGCGCCCCCCTACCTCGTGAGCACCTCGTGTGCCTCCCGGACTCCGTTTTCTTGCACGTTACGTATTTTGGTCGGTAAAAATTCATTATATAACCTCCCAAAAGTTTTGACTCCCGTATCACGCAAACCTCCTCTATTCTTGTTTCGAGCTGTTTTCTGTCAGGGTTTTGCAGGCTAGGCATCATGACGTCTCCCTCCTCCAACAATGGTGACAACGATGCTTGGCTAATGAAGATAGATCTGAAGAGGGAAGAACCCACGAGGGTCAACAAGGATGAAAGGATCAAGAAGGCCACGGAGGATCAAGCTCCGGTAGCAAAAGACATCCTTCAACTTGATCATAACCTTCTTACCCCAACTGAGATCGAAGCTTTCAAGATGATTGAGTTAGCTCGTATACAAAACAAGTATCTCACACAAGAAAATATTTTGTTGAAGGAGCATATTGTCGCACTCAAGGGCATTATTCGCAAGCTGGAGGACCTCTTACGCTCGATGTGCGATTATCCGTCACCTCCACCTTCTTCACCAACCAAGGAGATATAATCACATGGGTATGTGCACTCCCCTTGGCAACTGCCAAGCTTGGGGGAGGTGCCCCGGTATCGTATCACAATCGCAACTCCTATATTTATCGTTTTTCTTGGTTCGATCCTATTAGTAGTATCTTGATCTAGTAGAATAAAGTTTATGGCATGATCTAGTTTTGAGTTTTGCTTTATGATTTCTCTTTGTAATCGAGTCCGTCAGCTATATATAATAAAGATTAGTGTTGAGTCAAGGGCTTGATTATTTTGCCATGATCTTGAGTGAATAAAAGAAAAGAGAAAAAGAAACAAAAAGTTCATATTGATCTTATTGAGAGTAATGACTTCACATAGAAAGAGTATGATAATTAAAAGTTGTTGGGAGTTGGCAGACATAGCTTTGGTCATTGTTGCAATTAATAGGAAGTAATAAGGAAAGAGAGGTTTTCACATATAGATATATTATCATTGACATCTTTTATGATTGGGAGCACTCATTAAAATATGACATGCTAAAGGGTTGATGTTGGACAAGGAAGACAACGTAATGAGTTATGTCTTTCTTATATCTGAGATAAAGTATGTTGTCATGGATCCTCTAACTTGTTGAGCTTGCCTTTCCCCCTCATGCTAGCCAAATTCTCAGCACCAAGTAGAAATACTACTTGTGCTTCCAAATACCCTTAAACCAGTTTTGCCATGAGAGTCCACCATATCTACCTATGGATTGAGTAAGATCCTTCAAGTAAGTTGTCATCGGTGCAAAGCAATAAAAATTGCTCTAAATATGTATGATTGATTGGTGTGGGAGAAATAAGCTTTATACGATCTTGTGATGTGGAAGTAATAAAAGCGACGGACTGCATAATAAAGGTTCATATCACAAGGGGCAATATAAAGTGACGTTCTTTCGCATTGAGATTTTATGCATCCAACCATAAAAGCGCATGGCAACCTCTGCTTCCCTCTGTGAAGGGCCTATCCTTTATTATTATCTTCTACCTTACGCAAGACTCGTGGTGATCTTCACCTTTCCTTTTTCATTTTATTCTTTGGCAAGCTCAGCATGTTGGAAAGAACATGATATATATATCTAATTGGATGTAGGGGAGCATGAACCATTACTGTTGACATTACCCTTGAGGTAAAAGGTTGTGGGGCAAAACTATAAGCCCCTATCTTTCTCTGTGTCCGATTAAAACTCCGTAACCACAAATATTGCGTGAGTGTTAGCAATTATGGAGGACTGAATGATAGTTGAGTATGTGGACTTGCTTTTAAGCTCTGACATAGACTCTTTCCGATGTTATGATAAATTGCAATTGCTTCAATGACTGAGATTATAGTTTGTCGGAGCCCAATAAGGTTTATGATTTATACTTTTGCATTGTGAATAGATCATCGCTTGAACATAAGTAATCATATGACAAAATCTATATATGTTGTTGTTATGAGAATAATCATGATGCCTTCATGTCCGTATTGTATTTTTATCGACGCGTCTACCTCTAAACATCAGGACATATTTATTGTTATCGGCTTTTCGCTTGAGGACAAGCGAGGTCTAAGCTTGGTGGAGTTGATACGTCCATTTTGCATCATGCTTTTATATCGATATTTATTGCATTATGGACTGTTATTTCACTTTATGTCACAATACTTATGGCTATTCTCTCTTATTTTACAAGGTTTACATAAGGAGGGAGAATGCCGGCAGCTGGAATTCTGGGCTGGAAAAGGAGCAAATATTAGAGACCTATTCTGCGCAACTCCAAAAGTCCTGAAACTCCACGGAACATCTTAAAATAAATAAAGAAAAATCCTCGCCAAAGATGAAGGCCAGGGGGCCCACACCCTGCTCACGAGGGTGGGGGGCGGCCCCCCTAGGGCGCGCCCCCTACCTCGTGGGCCCCCTGGTGGCTCTCCGACGCCCATCTTCTCCTATATGAAGTCTTTTGATGAGAAAAAAATAGGAAGGAACTTTTCGGGATGAGACTCCGCCGCCACGAGGCGAAACCTTGGCGGATCCAATCTAGAGCTCCGGCAAAGCTGTTCTGCCGGGGAAACTTCCCTCCGGGAGGGGGAAATAATCACCATCATCATCACCAACGCTCCTCTCAATGGGAGAGGGAAATCTCCATCAACATCTTCACCAGCAACATCTCATCTCCAAACCCTAGTTCATCTCTTGTATCCAATTCTTGTCTCAAAGTCCGGGATTGGTGCTAGTAGGTTGCTAGTAGTGTTGATTACTCCTTGTAGTTGATGCTAGTTGGTTTATTTGGTGGAAGATCATATGTTCAGATCCTATATGCATATTATTACCCCTCTGATTATGAACATGAATATGCTTTGTGAGTAATTACGTTTGTTCCTGACGACAAGGGAGAAGTCTTGCTATTAGTAGTCATGTGAATTTGGTATTCGTTTGATATTTTGATAAGATGTATGTTGTCTAGCCTCTAGTGGTGTTATGTGAATGTCGACTACATAACACTTCACCATTATTTGGGCCTAGAGGAAGGCATTGGGAAGTAATAAGTAGATGATGGGTTGCTAGAGTGACAGAAGCTTAAACCCTAGTTTATGCGTTGCTCCATAAGGGGCTGATTTGGATCCACATGTTTCATGCTATGGTTAGGTTTACCTTAATACTTTTGTTGTAGTTGCGGATGCTTGCAATAGAGGTTAATCATAAGTGGGATGCTTGTTCAAGTAAGAACAGCACCCAAGCACCGGTCCACCCACATATCAAATTATCAAAGTACCGAATGCGAATCATATGAACATGATGAAAACTAGCTTGACGATATTCCCATGTGTCCTCGGGAGCGCTTTTCCTATTATAAGAGTTTGTTCCGGCTTGTCCTTTGCTAAAAAAGGATTGGGCCACCTTTCTGCACTTATTTACTTTTGTTACTTGTTGCTCGTTACAATTTATCTTATCACAAAACTATCTGTTACCACTTATTTTAGTACTTGCAGAGAATACCTTGCTGAAAACCGCTTATTATTTCCTTCTGCTCCTCGTTGGGTTCGACACTCTTACTTATCGAAAGGACTACGATAGATCCCCTATACTTGTGGGTCATCAGACTACCTAGTCGGACTTGCCTCGGCCATCATCGACCCTACTACGAAAAGATGAAACAGGATGCCCAGAGAACAAGTCCCCTATCCTGGCACAAGGCCTGGATGCGGCAACTGGATGAACCTCACCTCAGGTTCGCGGCTAAGAGCGTGTACACATGCTACAAGATGCACAGGCGGATCGTTGACATGAGGAAGTGCCTCGTTACCCAAATTGACGAGCCCGGATCGAGCCACAAGCAGGGCAAGCGTCACAAGAAGTAGATGATGATCAGATGATCGTTTATGCTAGTTAATCACGCATGTAATATATAGTTTACTTTATTGGTGTGTGGAAATGTCATGTGTGTAGTAGCCACCTATGTAATTATGCATGTAATAGTTTACTTTGGTGTGTGCAAATGCCATGGTTGTAGTAGCTACCTATGTAAGTGGATGTTTAATTTGGTTATGCAACCATGTCCTTATAAGTGTGTGTATATATATGTTGTTGTTCTGTATGCAATCCCATTGCACAACACACATGTCTTATTAGCAGCAAGAGTCTATGTTATTATCGGTCTTCCCACACATTTCTAATTACATACCTGTTTTCCGCGTATCACACACATCTTGTTATATTGAACCGTTTCTGTTCTCTTATCTCAACACAAACAGTTCATCCGAGTGAACCACATGTCGTATGTCGCACACACCTTCATCTGGCTGACCATTTCTTTTGTGTTTCCTAATCACAAACAGTTCATCTGAGTGAACCGTATGCTGTATATCGCACACACCTTCATCTGGTTGCCCATTTATTTTGTTCCTCCTCATCGCAAACAGTTAATTGAGCTGAACCGTAGGCCCTGCATTGCACACGCAACTAAAATCTGAACCGTGTTTGATGCATCCTCCATCGCAAATGGTTTGCACCTTTTTGATGGTTTTTTACACCACCATTTGCGATTATGGCATCGCACACAGTTTCGTCGAAGGGTCTCTGATCGTAGTGTTGTGTTAGCAGCATCCTGCAGTAGTGAGTGATCTACTCCTGGATCACTATAGTACCCCTTTGCCAAACTCATGGCAAGGTACACAATAGGTCTGGTATACAACATGGCATACTTTATAGAACCTATGGCTGAGGCATAGGGAATGACTTTCATTCTCTATCTATCTTCTGCCGTGGTCGGGTTTTGAGTCTTACTCAACTTCATTGGCTGATCCATTTTGAACTCCTTCAAAATCTTATCAAGGTTTGTACTCATCGAAAGTCTTATCAAGCGTTTTGGTCTATCTTTATAGATCTTGATGCCCAATATGTAAGTAGCTTCACCGAGGTCTTTCTTTGAAAAAATCCTTTTCAAACACTCCTTTATGCTTTCCAGAAAAATTCTACATCATTTTCGATCAACAATATGGCATTCACATATACCTATCAGAAAGGTTGTAGTGCTCCCACTCACTTTCTTGTAAATAAATGCTTCACCACAACTCTGTATAAAACTATATGCTTTGATCAACTCATCAAAGAGTATATTCCAACTCCGAGATGCTTGCACCAGTCCATAGATGGATCATTGGAGCTTGCACACTTTGTTAGCACCTTTAGGATTGAAAAAACCTTCTGGTTGCATCATATACAACTCTTATTTAATAAATCCATTAAGGAATATAGTTTTGACATCCATTTGCCAGATTTCATAAAATGCAGCAATTGCTAACATGATTCGGACAGACTTTAAGCATCGACACGAGTGAGAAAATCTCATCGTAGTCAACACCTTGAACTTGTCAAAAACCTTTTGCGACAATTCGAGCTTCGTAGATGGTAACACTACTATCACTGTCCGTCTTCCTCTTGAAGATCCATTTATTCTCAATGGCTCGCTGATCATCGGGCAAGTCAATCAAAGTCCATACTTTGTTCTCATACATGGATCCCATCTCAGATTTCATGGCCTCAAGCCATTTTGCGAAATTTGGGCTCATCATCGCTTCCTCATAGTTCGTAGGTTCGTCATGGTCTAGTAACATGACTTTCAGAACAGGATTACCATACCACTCTGATGTCTACTACACAACCTTCTTCTTGTAGACGTTGTTGGGCCTCCAAGTGCAGAGGTTTGTAGGATAGTAGCAAATTTCCCTCAAGTGGATGACCTAAGGTTTATCAATCCATGGGAGGCGTAGGATGAAGATGGTCTCTCTCAAACAACCCTGCAACCAAATAGCAAAGAGTCTCTTGTGTCCCCAACACACCCAATACAATGGTAAATTGTATAGGTGCACTAGTTCGGCGAATAGATGGTGATACAAGTGCAATATGGATGGTAGATATAGGTTTTTGTAATCTGAAAATATAAAAACAGCAAGGTAGCAAGTGGTAAAAGTGAGCGCAAACGGTATTGCAATTCTAGGAAACAAGGCCTAAGGTTCATACTTTCACTAGTGCAAGTTCTCTCAACAAGGATAGCATAATTAGATCATATAACAATCCCTCAACATGCAACAAAGAGTCACTCCAAAGTCACTATTAGCAGAGAACAAACGAAGAGATTATTGTAGGGTATGAAACCACCTCAAAGTTATCCTTTCTGATCGATGAATTCAAGAGTCCGTAGTAAAATAACACGAAGCTATTCTTTCCGTTCGATCTATCCTAGAGTTCGTACTAGAATAACACCTTAGGACACAAATCAACCAAAACCCTAATGTCACCTACATACTACAATGTCACCTCAAGTATCTGTGGATATGATTATATGATATGCATCACGCAATCTCAGATTCATCTATTCAACCAACACAAAGAACTTCAAAGAGTGCCCCAAAGTTTCTACCGGAGAGTCAAGACGAAAATGTGAGCCAACCCCTATACATAAGTTCATAAGGTCACGGAACTCGCAAGTTGATCACCAAAACATACATAAAGTGGATCACGTGAATATCCCATCGCCACCACAGATAAGCACATGCAAGACATACATCAAGTGTTCTCAAATCCTTAAAGACTCGATCCAATAAGATAACTTCAAAGGGAAAACTCAATCCATTACAAGAGAATAGAGGGGGGGAAACATCATAAGATCTAACTATAATAGCAAAGCTCGCGATACATCAAGATCATGCCGAATCAAGAACACGAGAGAGAGAGAGATCAAACACATAGCTACTAGTACATGCTACCTCTTGAGCATGCGTTGGTTTTCCCTTGAAGAGGAAAGGGTGATGCAACAAAGTAGCGTAAGTATTTCCCTCAATTTTTGAGAACCAATGTATCAATCCAGTAGGAGACTACACGCAAGTCACCTAGTACCTGCTCAAACAATCAAGAACCTTGCAACCAACGCAATAAAGGGGTTGTCAATCCCTTCACGGCCACTTGCAAAAGTGAGATCTGATAAAGATAATAAGATAAATATTTTTGGTATTTTTGTTGTATAGATTGGAAAATAAAGATTGCAAAATAAATAGTAAACTAGAACTATAGATCGTAAACTTATATGATGTAAAGTAGACTCAGGGGCCATAGGTTTCACTAGTGGCTTCTCTCATGATAACATATATTACGGTGGGTGAACAAATTACTGCCGAGCAATTGATAGAAAAGCGCATAGTTATGATGATATCTAGGGCAATGATCATGAATATAGGCATCACGTCCGTGTCAAGTAGACCGAAACGATTCTGCATCTACTACTATTACTCCACACATCGACTGTTATCCAGCATGCATCTAGAGTATTAAGTTCATAAGAACGGAGTAACATATTAGGCAAGATGACATGATGTAGAGGGATAAACTCAAGCAATATGATATAAACCCCATCTTTTTATCCTCGATGGCAACAATACAATACGTTCCTTGCTGCCCCTGCTGTCACTGGGAAAGGACACCGCAAGATTGAACCCAAAGCTAAGCACTTATCCCATTGCAAGAAAGATCAATCTAGTAGGCCAAACTAAACCGATAATTCAAAGAGACTTGCAAAGATATCAAATCATGCATATAAGAATTCAGAGAATAACCAAATAATATTCATAGATAATCAAACTCATAAACCCACAATTCATCGGATCTCAGCAAACACACCACAAAAGAGTATTACGTCGAATAGATCTCCAAGAACATCGAGGAGAACTTTGTATTGAGAACTAAAGAGAGAGAAGAAGCCATCTATCTAATAACTATGGACTTGAAGGTCTATGGTAAACTACTCACACATCATCCGAGAGGCTATGGTGTTGATGTAGAAGCCCTCTGTGATCGAATCTCCCTTTGGCAAATCACCGGAAAAGGCCCCAAGATGGGATCTCATGCGTACAGAAGGTTGCTGCAGTGGAAAAGTGGTTTCGTGGCTCCCTGGATATTTTTAGGGTACACGGGTTATATATAGGCGAAAGAAGTATGTCGGTGGAGCTCCGTGGGGCCCACGAGGGTGGGGGCGCGCCCCACTACCTCGTGGAAGCTTCATGGATTTCCAGACTTGTACTCCAAGTCTCCTAGGTTGCGTTTGTTCCAAGAAAGATCCTCGCGCAGGTTTCGTTCCGTTTGGATTCCGTTTGATATTCCTTTTCTGCGAAACACTGAAATAGGCAAAAAAAACAACAATTTGCACTTCTATTTATTTACAACTCAAAAATTACAACTCAAAACTTGCTTGGTCACGAATACCTAGGACATTTTGAGGAAGCCCATTGTTGGAATATACAAGCCAAGTTCTATAGTGAAAATTCCCACTAGTATATGAAAGTGACAAAATAAGAGGCTCTCTATCATGAAGATCATGGTGCTACTTTGAAGCACAAGTGTGGAAAAAGGATAGTAACATTGCCCCTTCTCTCTTTTTCTCTCAGTTTTTGGGCCTTCTCTTTTTTTCCTCACGGGACAATGCTCTAATAATGATGATCATCACACTTCTATTTATTTACAACTCAAAAATTACAACTCGATACTAGAACAAAATATGACTCTATATGAATGCCTCCGGCGGTGTACCGGGATGTGCAATGATTCAAGAGTGACATGTATAAAAATTATGGGCGGTGGCTTTGCCATAAATACGATGTCAACTACATGATCATGCAAGGCAATATGACAATGATGGAGCGTGTCATAAAAATGGAACAGTGGAAAGTTGCATGGCAATATATCTCGGAATGGCTATAGAAATGCCATAATAGGTAGGTATGGTGGCTGTTTTGAGGAAGATATAAGGAGGTTTATGTGTGAAAGAGTGTATCATATCACGGGGTTCAGATGCACCGGCGAAGTTTGCACCAACTCTCGAGGTGAGAAAGGGCAATGCACGGTACCGAAGAGGCTAGCAATGATGGGCGGGTGAGAGTGCGTATAATCCATGGACTCAACATTAGTTATAAAGAACTCACATACTTATTGCAAAAATCTACAAGTCATCAAAACCAATCACTATGCGCATGCTCCTAGGGGGATAAATTGGTAGGAAAAGACCATCGATCGTCCCCGACCGCCACTCATAAGGAAGGCACTCAAAGAACACCTCATGCTTCAAATTTGTCACACAACGGTTACCATACGTGCAAGCTACGGGACTTGCAAACCTCAACACAAGTATTTCTCAATTTCAAAATTACTTAACTAGCATGACTCTAATATCACCATCTTCATATCTCAAAACAATCGTCAAGTTTCAAACTTCTCATAGTATTCAATGCACTATATATGGAAGTTTTTATTATACCCATCTTGGATGCCTATCATATTAGGAATAATTTTATAGCCAAAGCAAATTACCATGCTGTTCTAAAAGACTCTCAAAATAATATAAGTGAAGCATGAGATATCAATAATTTCTATAATATAAAACCACCACGGTGCTCTAAAAAGATATAAGTGAAGCACTAGAGCAAAATTTATCTAGCTCAAAAGATATAAGTGAAGCACATATAGTATTCTAATAAATTCTGATTCATATGTGTCTCTACCAAAATGTGTGTGCAACAAGGATGATTGTGCTAAAATAGAAATCAAAGACTCATCATACAAGACGCTCCAAGAAAAACACATATCATGTGGTGAATAAAAAATATAGCCTCAAGTAAAGTTACCGATAGACAAGACGAAAGAGGGGATGCCTTCCGGGGCATCCCCAAGCTTAGGCTTTTGGTTGTCCTTGAATTTTACCTTGGGGTGCCTTGGGCATCCCCAAGCTTAGGCTCTTTCCACTCCTTATTCCAAAATCCATCAAATCTTTACCCAAAAACTTGAAAACTTCACAACACAAAACTTAAACAGAAAATCTCTTGAGCTACGTTAGTTTAAGAAAATAAATCACCACTTTAAGGTACTGTAATGAACTCATTCTTTAATTATATTGGTGTTAAACCTAATTTATTCCAACTTCTCTATGGTTCATACCCCCCGATACTAGCCATAGATTCATCAAAATAAGCAAACAACACATGAAAAACAGAATCTGTCAAAAGCAGAACAATCTGTAGCAATCTGGAAGTTTTGAATACTTATGTAACTCCAAAAATTCTGTAAAATTAGGAAGACCTAAATAATTTGTGTATTGATCTACTGCAGTTCGAGTTGGTATTTTATCGCTCTCTGGTAAAAATTGAAAATTATTCTCGTGAGCGCATACTTTCTGTTTTTTCAGCAAGATCAAACAACAATCACCCAAGAAGATCCTAAAGGCTTTACTTGGCACAAACACTAATTAAAACATAAAAACGCGATCATAACAGAGGATATATGAATTATTTATTACTAAACAGGAACAAAAATCAAGGAACAAAAATAAAATTGGGTTGCCTCCCAAAAAGCGCTATTGTTTAACGCCCCTAGCTAGGCATAAAAGCAAGAATAGATCTAAGTATTGTCATCTTTGGTATGCAATCCATAAGTCGACCTTATAATAGATTCATAAGGTAATTTAATTTTATTTCTAGGAAAGTGTTCCACACCTTTCCTTAATGGAAATTGGAATCTAATATTTCCTTCTTTCATGTCAATAATTGCACCAATCGTTCTAGGAAAAGGTTTACCAATAATAAAAGGACATGTAGGATTGCAATCTATATCAAGAACAATGAAATCTATGGGCACATAATTCCTATTTGCAATAATAAGAACATCATTAATTCTTCCCATAGGTTTCTTAATGGTGGAATCCACAAGGTGCAAATTTAAAGAACAATCATCAAATTCACGGAAACCTAACACATCACACAAAGTTTTTGGAATCGTGGAAACACTAGCACACAAATCACATAAAGCATAGCATTCATGATCTTTGATCTTAATTTTAATGGTAGGTTCCCACTCATCATAAAGTTTTCTAGGGATAGAAACTTCTAGTTCAAGCTTTTCTTCATAAGATTGCATTAAAGCATCAACGATATGTTTAGTAAAAGCCTTATTTTGATCATAAGCATGAGGAAAATTTAACATGGATTGCAACAAGGAAATAAAATCTATCAAAGAGCAATTATCATAATTAAATTCCTTGAAATCCAAAATAGTGGGTTCATTGCGATGTAAAGTTTTGACCTCTTCAATCCCACTTTTATTAATTCTAGCATCAAAATCTAAAAACTCCGAATCATTGGGACGCCTTTTAACTAAAGTTGACTCATATCCAGTCCCATATTTATCAAGTATTCATAATAGAAAGCAAAGATTTAATAGGAGACACATCAATCACTTTTAGATCTTCATCATTATTTTCATGAAAACTAGAAGAACACGCTTTCACAAAGCAATCTTTTTAGCACGCATCCTAGCGGTTCTTTCTTTGCACTCATCAATGGAAATTCTCATGGCTTTGAGAGAATCATTGATGTCATGCTTAGGTGGAATAGATCTATGTTTCAAAGAATCAACATCAAGAGAAATTCTATCCATGTTCCTAGCCAACTCATCAATCTTAAGCAATTTTTCTTCAATCAAAGCATTGAAATTCTTTTGCGAATTCATAAATTATTTAACACTAGTCTAAAAATCAGAGGGCATCTTATTAAAATTTCCATAAGAGTTGTTGTAGTAATTACCATAATTATTAGAGGAATTACTAGGAAATGGCCTAGAATTAAAATTTCCTCTATACGCGTTGTTACCAAAATTGTTCCTACCAACAAAATTAACATCCATAGATTCATTATTATTCTCAATCAAAATGGACAAAGGAATATCATTAGGATCAGAATAAACACCCTTATTAGCAAACAATTTCATAAGTTCACCCATCTTTCCACTCAAAACATTAATCTAGGCAATAGCATGAACTTTTTTACTAGTGGATTTTCGGTGTGCCATTGAGAATAATTAACCATAATATTGTCTAGGAGTTTAGTAGCTTCTCCTAAAGTGATTTCCATAAAAGTGCCTCCCGCTGCCGAATCTAAAAGATTTCTAGAAGAAAAATTCAATCCAGCATAAAAATTCTATATAATCATCCATAAATTCAAACCATCTGTAGGGCAATTATGTATCATTAATTTCATCCTCTCCCAGACTTGTGCAACATGCTCATGATCAAGTTGCTTAAAATTCATAATATCGTTTCTAAGAGAGATGATCTTAGCGGGAGGAAAATACTTAGAGATAAAAGCATCTTTGCACTTATTCCATGAATCAATACTATTTTTAGGCAAAGAAGAAAAAGAAGTTTTAGCATGATCTCTAAGTGAAGACCGAAATAGTTTCAATTTAACAATATCATTATCCACATCTTTCTTCTTTTGCATATCGCAAAAATCAACAAAGTTGTTTAGATGGGTAGCGGCATCTTCACTAGGAAGGCCGGAAAATTGATCTTTCATGACAAGATTCAACAAAGCAGTATTAATTTCACAAGATTCAACATCGGTAATTGGAGCAATCGGAGTGCTAATAAAATCATTGTTGTTAGTATTGGAAAAGTCACATAATTTAGTATTATCTTGAGCCATCATGAGAAACAATCAATCCAACACACAAGCAAACAAGAAGCAAGCGAAAAGAGTCGAACGAAAAAGGGCGAATAAAACGACAAAGGTGAAGTGGGGGAGAGGAAAACGAGAGGCGAATGGCAAATAATGTAATGCGAGGGAGAAGAGTTTGTGATGGGTACTTGTATGTCTTGACTAGAGCATAGATCTCCCCGGCAACGGCGTCAGAAATCCTTCTTGCTACCTCTTAAGCATGCATTGGTTTTCCCTTGAAGAGAAAAGGGTGATGCATCAAAGTAGCGTAAGTATTTCCCTCAGTTTTTGAGAACCAAGGTATCAATCCAGTAGGAGACTACACGCAAGTCTCCTAGTACCTACACAAACAATCAAGAACCTTGCAACCAACTCGATAAAGGGGTTGTCAATCCCTTCACGGCCACTTGCAAAAGTGAGATCTGATAAAGATAAAAATATAAATATTTTTGGTATTTTTGTTGTATAGATTGGAAAATAAAGATTGCAAAATATATAGTAAACTAGAACTAAAAATCGAAAACTTATATGATGTAAAGTAGACCCAGGGGCCATAGGTTTCACTAGTGGCTTCTCTCATGATAACATATATTACGGTGGGTGAACAAATTACTGCTGAGCAATTGATAGAAAAGTGCATAGTAATGATGATATCTAGGGCAATGATCATGAATATAGGCATCATGTCCGTGTCAAGTAGACCGAAACGATTATGCATCTACTACTATTACTCCACACATCGACCGCTATCCAGCATGCATCTAGAGTATTAAGTTCATAAGAAGGAGTAACACATTAGGCAAGATGACATGATGTAGAGGGATAAACTCAAGCAATATGATATAAACCCCATCTTTTTATCCTCGATGGCAACAATACAATATGTGCCTTGCTGCCCCTGCTGTCACTGTTAAAGGACACCGCAAGGTTGAACCCAAAGATAAGCACTTCTCCCATTGCAAGAAAGATCAATCTAGTAGGCCAAACTAAACTGATAATTCGAAGAGACTTGCAAAGATATAAAATCATGCATAAAGAATTCAAAGAAGAACCAAATAATATTCATAGATGATCAAACTCATAAACCCACAATTCATCGGATCTCGGCAAACACACCGCAAAATAGTATTACATTGAATAGATCTCCAAGAACATCAAGGAGAACTTTGTATTGAAAACCAAAGAGAGAGAAGAAGCCATCTAGATAATAATTATGGACCAAAAGGTCTATGGTAAACTACTCGCACATCATCGGAGAGGCTATGGTGTTGATGTAGAAGCCCTCTATGATCGAATCTCCCTCCGACAGATCGCCGAAAAAGGCCCCAAGATGGGATCTCACGGTACAGAAGGTTGCAGCGGTGGAGAAGTGGTTTCGTGGCTCCTTGGATGTTTTTAGGGTACATGGGTATATATAGGCGAAAGAAGTACATCGGTAGAGCTCCATGGGGCCCACGAGGGTGGGGGGCGCGCCCCCTGCCTCGTGGAAGCTTCGCGGACTTCCAGACTTGTACTCCAAGTCTCCTGGGTTGCATTTATTCCAAGAAAGATCCTCGTGAAGATTTTGTTCTGTTTGATATTCATTTTCCGTGAAACACTAAAATAGGCATAAAAACAGCAATTTGCACTGGGCCTTTGGTTAATAGGTTAGTCCCAAAAATCTTTCGCTAATAATAAAGCATGAATTGACTTTGTCGGGTTCACCGTCACAATACGCTTCTTCCCGTGAATTTACGCTTTCACAAATGTTTTTTATATTTATAAATTAACCGATGTGTTACTAATGAAACAGTTTGGAACGACATCACACGTTATTTTTCAGGTCGTCCTCACACGTAATCTTCTATTGGGCTGCAGCGCGCATTATTACTATTGGGCCTACTATAGCCCAACCAAAGAGAGGGGAAGACTCGCCCCTGAGGACCTGACGTTTCATCGCTTGTAGTTGAAAAATTGCTGCCCCTCTCTCTGAAACCTAAAAAAACAAAATATGTGATCTCAATAAAAAACAAAATATGCCGCCCCTCTCTCGCACGAGAAAACGAGACACACCGACGCGAGGGTTCCCTGACGTTGTGCCCCATCCCTCCGCTCCAGGCAACCCTCGGTTGCCAGCTCGCTGGAGCACGATGGCAACAAATGGATGCCCTGGTCGTGTGCGACGGATGGAGTTCTCACGCACAAGCTAGGGTTGGAGCCGCCGGCTCTTCATCCTGCCCGCTGGCAGCGAGTCTTCCCGTCCCGCACTACCGCCTCCCCATTATCATAGGTACCTCCACCCCTTCCTCTTTCCCCTCTTCTCGCCTCTCCCTTCTCCCTCGTCCATCTTTGTTCCCTTCCCCCTCCCACCATAGTTATCTGTTCATGTTGTTGGCACCTGAAGAAGTTGGTGGCATGGTGAAGCCCCTGAGCAAAAGTTGCAGCAGTCTTTGAAGGAGTTGGAGAAGTCTCTAGCGATGCAAGTTCGCCTTAAACCTGAGTCCGGATCCAATTTCATCGGCACAAGCATATATTCCATGAATTTTCCATTAGATTCAGTGGACAGGTAATGTCCTCAATGACACTTGCACACCCTAAACCCTAAAAGAAACAACTAGATGCCTTGGGTAATTTTGGCTGCATCCGCCTTGGTTAGTTGGTTTACATGTGAATTCACACATTTAAAGGGCATGTGATGATTAACTTTATAAGTATTCATCCACGTTCTAAAGGAATTAAATAGGATGCAGTAGTGCAGACATTCAAAGGAGGTGAGAAGTGCACATATGCTTTATGTTACTTATATGCACAGAGCAGCATATCAATATAGAAGTGTCATTTAGAGAGAGCTCTTTGAATATAATAAGACAAAAGATTAGTTGCCTGATTTTTTATAAGAAGATCCTTCTATATGTTGAGTTACATGATTTTTAATTTGATCATCTTCTTTGAACAATTTTTGTGCTGACTATGATATTTCTTTTGATTTGTGGGTTCATCTGGGTCATCCTTAATTTACTCCTCATATAATAACTGTGAAACCTAATGAGGTACTTCTAAAAAATGCTCCCTCCTCTTTGATGTCTATTTGGTTACACAATTTTATGCTTGTGTGGTTTGATTGTTCCTAATTGCTTTCGAACATTATTATTTGTGTGATAAGCATTGAGTAGATTGCCTGTAGCAAGATAACTTGAGTTTTTTGACTTAAGTAAACGATACGTAAATAGCTCTAAGTTAACATAATGTTTGTATTATCTTTATCTTGCAGCAAATTGATATATGGGATTTGGGAGTAAATAGCTACATCATCGTTAAGTGATAGCCCTTGTACATTTTGAAACAACCAGAGTTTACATCAATATATTACTTTGAGGCAAAGTGCGGTTCTCATATATTTCATAATAGCATATAGATCCAAACAGAAGTTTATTTGCTACAACATGATTATGTTGCTTCCTTTTCTTCCGAGATATGTACATGTTCTCTCAACAAAAATGTACAAGGAAAAGTATTATCTCCAAAATAATCAAGGCTAAGCCAATAGTTGGATTTGGCCCATTTGATAATGCTACTGTAGAAATAGATCTCCCTACACATCTAGCGTACAGGTAAACAATTAAAGAAAAACATCACAGGAAGTTGAGATTGAAAGCCTGTACATGTTGGCTTTAGCTTCATATGAACATTCTTTTGATGGTTCTTGCAACAAAACGAAATAAAACAAGATTACTTAAATCCGCAAGCAGGAGGATAAAATTGTTGTTGGGACTCTGGTGAAAGCTGCATTGGAGAAGAGTACATGCAAAAAATAAACAATCATGATGCACTGTAAGTCCTCTCGCTGATTTCTGAACAATAAACAATGATGATGCTCTCTTCACTTCAGATATTCTAAAATTAAGGGAGTCACAATTCTTGACTGGATCATATGGGTATGCTATATGAAAAATGTACGAGGTGGTGTAGGAGGAGTTGAAAAAAATGCAGCTCAAAGTGAGTGCAAGTGCATAATGTCCTAGAATTATTTTTTGGCGAAAGTTAGTATCTTCTCAATATGTAACAGGACTGTAAATTTTGAGAAGTGGGAAATGAAAATCAATACCTTTCTTATAATTTAGGAGGGGCTCATGTGGAATTATTGTTTTTCTTCAGCTCATGGGATGCCCAGATTGTGGGCAAGATTAAGGCCTACGAGCCCCTTTGTACCATGCTATATTGCTCTTGAGGTTTACTATTCATTTGAGCTAATGATATATGATCATGGAATTAAAGAGGTGAAACACACCGGCCATGTATTACTAGCAAATGACATCGGCATCATGTATTGGCGATTTGTTAGTCAAGCATACTAACAAGTAGTGTCAAGATTTGTTTTTCATTCCCTATACTTTATTAGTTCATGAAGGTAAATGCTTTGTATGGGTGGTTAAGGAATCTTGGAGGTAATTTACATATAGTCTAGTTGACCAATCATTGGATAGAAAAATAGGCGGAGGCAATGTTGGCACCTATGCGGTGCCTCGTCGGGCCTTCTCGATCGCGCTTGGTGTCCTCTGGACCGCATTCACATAGTGAACATGAAGTGGATCCTCTGCAGGATCATATGCAATTGTGTATGCTATTGTCATGTCGATGAGCATTCTACATGAAAATCAAATCTATTTTTCCCATTGCAACACACGGGCAATTTTCCTAGTAATATAAAAGTTCATATTAAAGCCCATTAAACATCCAAAACAGATAATATAATAGCATGGAACAATCAAAAATTATAGATACGTTGGAGACGTATCAGTACATACCCTCAGCCCCGAGGGTGAACTACTCCCTCCTCATCATGGAGAGCGCTGGGATGATTAAGATGGCCACCGGTGATGGATCCCCCCTCCAGCAGGGTGCCGGAACAGGGTCCCAATTGGTTTTTGGTGGCTTGCGGAGGAACTCCCGACCTAGGTTTATTTTCAAGGATTTCTGTATTTATAGGAATTTTTGGCGTCGGTCTCACGTCAGGGGGGGGGTCTTCGAGTCATCCACGAGATAGGGGGGCAAGACAAGGGGGGTAGGGCGCGCCCTCCACCCTTGTGGATGTCTCTGGACTCTTCTGGCCCAACTCTTTTACTTCGGGGGCTTATTTTGGTCCATAAAAAATCATCAAAAATTGGCACGTCAATTGGACTCCGTTTGGTATTCCTTTTCTGTAAAACTCAAAAACAAGGAAAAACATAAACTGGCACTGGGCTCTAGGTTAATAGGTTAGTCCCAAAAATCATATAAAATAGCGTATAAATGCATATAAAACATCCAAGATGGATAATATAATAGCATGGAACAATCAAAAAGTATAGATACGTTGGAGACATATCACACTCTGGTGCGAACCGTACTCTGGTTGACCTACGAGGTTTGGTAGTAACTTGATCTGAAGTTTCATGACCATCATCATTAGCTTCCTCACTAATTGGTGTAGGAATCACTGGAACTGGTTTCTATGATGAACTACTTTCCAATTCGGGAGAAGGTACAATTACCTCATCAAGTTCTACTTTCCTCCCACTCACTTCTTTCGAGAGAAACTCCTTCTCTAGAAAGGATCCATTCTTAGAAATGAATATCTTGCCTTCGGATCTGTGATAGAAGGTGTACTTAACAGTCTCCTTTGGGTATCCTATGAAGACACATTTCTCCTATTTGGGTTCAAGCTTATCAGGTTGAAGCTTTTTCACATAAGCATGGTAGCCCCAAACTTTAAGAAACAACAGCTTAGGTTTCTTGCTAAACCACAGTTCATATGGTGTCGTCTCAACGGATTTAGATGGTGCCCAATTTAACGTGAATGCAGCTGTGTCTAATGCATAACCCCCAAAATGATAGCGATAAATCGGTAAGAGACATCATAGATCGCACCATATCTAATAAAGTATGGTTACGACGTTCGGACACACCATTACGCTGTGGTGTTCCAGGTGGCGTGAGTTGTGAAACTATTCCACACTGTTTTAAATGAAGGCCAAAACTCGTAACTCAAATATTCGCCTCTGCGATCAGATCGCAGAAGCTTTATTTTCTTGTTACGATGATGCTCCACTTCATTCTAAAATTCTTTGAACTTTTCAAAATGATTCAAACTTGTGTTTCATTAAGTAGATATACCTATATCTGCTCAAATCAACTATGAAGATTAGAAAATAACGATACCCGCCACGAGCTTCAAGACTCATCGGACCACATACATCGGTATGTATTATTTCCAATAAGTCAGTGGCTCGCTCCATTGTTCCAGAGAACGGAGTCTTAGTCATCTTGCCCATGAGGCATAGTTCGCAAGCATCAAGTGATTCATAATCAAGTGATTCCAAAAGTCTATCAGCATGGAGTTTCTTCATGCGCTTTACACCAATATGACCTAAACGGCAGTGCCACAAATAAGTTGCATTATCATTATTAACTTTGCATCTTTTAGCTTCAATATTATGAATATGTGTATCACTACAATCGAGATTCAACAAAAATAGACCACTCATCAAGGGTGCATGACCATAAAAGATATTACTCATATAAATAGAACAACCATTATTCTCTGATTTAAATGAATAACCGTCTCGCATCAAACAAGATCCACATATAATGTTCATGCACAACGCAGGCACCAAATAACAATTATTCAGGTCTAAAACTAATCCCGAAGGTACAGGGAGTATGCGGTGGTGATCTTATCAACCTTGGAATCACTTCCAACACACATCGTTGCCTCGCCCTCAACTAGTCTATGTTCATTTTGTAACTCCTGTTTCGAGTTACTAATCTTAGCAACTGAACCGGTATCAAATATCCTGGGTTAGTATGAACACTAGTAAAGTACACATCAATAACATGTATATCAAATATACCTTTCACTTTGCCATCCTTCTTATCCGCCAAATACTTGGGGCAGTTCCGCTTCTAGTGACCAGTCCCTTTGCAGTAGAAGCACTCAATTTCAGGCTTAGGTCCAGACTTGGGCTTCTTCCCGGGAGTAGCAACTTGCTTGCTATTCTTCTTGAAGTTCCCCTTCTTCCCTTTTCCCTTTTTCTTGAAACTAGTGGTCTTGTTAACCATCAAAACTTGATGCTCCTTTTTGATTTCTACCTCCGCAGCCCTTAGCATTGCAAAGAGCTCAGGAATTGTCTTCTCCATCCCTTGCATATTATGGTTCATCACGAAGTTCCAGTAACTTGGTGATAGTGACTAGAGAACTCTGTCAATAACTATCTTATTTGGAAGATTAACTCCCACTTGTTTCAAGTGATTGTAGTACTCAGACATTCTGAGCACATGCTCACTGGTTGAGCTATTCTCCTCCATCTTGTAGGCAAAGTACTTGTGAGAGGTCTCATATCTCTCGACTTGGGCATGAGTCTGATACCAATTTCAGCTCTTGGAACATCTTATATGCTCCATGGCGTTCAAAACATTTTTGAAGTCCCGATTCTAAGCCGTAAAGCATGGCGCACTAAACTATCAAGTATTGATCATACCGAGCTTGCCAAACGTTCATAATGTCTGCATGTGCTCCTGCAAAAGGTCCATCACCTAGTGATACGTCTCCAACGTATCTATAATTTTTGATTGCTCCATGCTATTATATATTCTGTTTTGGATGTTTAATGGGCTTATTTATACAATTTTATATTATTTTTGGGACTAATCTATTAACCGGAGGCCCAGCCCAAATTGCTGTTTTTTGCCTATTTCAGTGTTTTGCAGAAAAAGAATATCAAACGGAGTGCAAACGGAATGAAACCTTTGGGAGCGTGATTTTTGGAACAAACGTGATCCAGAGGACTTGGAGTGGACATCAAGCAAACAACGAGGCGGCCACGAGGCAGGGGGCGCGCCTACCCCCCTAGGCGCGCCCTCCACCCTCATGGGCCCCTCGTGGCTCCACTGACCTACTTCTTCCTCCTATATATATTGACATACCCCGAAAACATCCAGGAGCACCACGAAACCCTATTTCCACCACCGCAACCTTCTGCACCCAAGAGATCCCATCTTGGGGCCTTTTCCGGAGCTCCGGCGGAGGGGGCATTGATCACGGAGGGCCTCTACATCAACTCCATGGCCCTTCCGATGATGTGTGAGTAGTTTACCTCAGACCTTCGGGTCATAGTTATTAGCTAGACGGCTTCTTCTCTCTCTTTGGATCTCAATACAAAGTTCTCCTCGATTCTCTTGGAGATCTATTCGATGTAATCTTCTTTTGCGGTGTGTTTGCCGAGATCCGATGAATTGTGGGTTTATGATAAAGTTTATCTATGAACAATATTTGAATCTTCCCTGATTTCTTTTATGTATGATTGGTTATCTTTGCAAGTCTCTTCGAATTATCAGTTTGGTTTGGCCTACTAGATTGATCTTTCTTGCAATGGGAGAAGTGCTTAGCTTTGGGTTCAATCTTGCGGTGCTCGATCCTAGTGACAGAAAGGGAAACGACACGTATTGTATTGTTGCCATCGAGGATAAAAAGATGGGGTTTATATCATATTGCATGAGTTTATCCCTCTACATCATGTCATCTTGCTTAAGGCGTTACTCTGTTCTTATGAACTTAATACTCTAGATGCATGCTGGATAGCGGTCGATGTGTGGAGTAATAGTAGTAGATGCAGGCAGGAGTCGGTCTACTTGTCACGGACGTGATGCCTATATACATGATCATACCTAGATATTCTCATAATTATTCGCTTTTCTATCAATTGCTCGACAGTAATTTGTTCACCCACCGTAATACTTATGCTATCTTGAGAGAAGCCACTAGTGAAACCTATGGCCCTGGGTCTATTTTCCATCATACAAGTGTCCAATCTATTTTGTTTGCAATCTTTACTTTCAATCTATATCATAAAAATACCAAAAATATTTATGTTATTATTATTATCTCTATCAGATCTCACTCTTGCAAGTGGCCGTGAAGGGACTGACAACCCCTTTATCGCGTTGGTTGCGAGGTTCTTATTTGTTTGTGTAGGTACGAGGTGACTCGCGCGTGGTCTCCTACTGGATTGAGACCTTGGTTCTCAAAAACTGAGGCAAATACTTACGCTACTTTGCTGCATCACCCTTTCCTCTTCAAGGGAAAACCAACGCATGCTCAAGAGGTAGAAAGAAGGATTTTTGGCGCCATTGCCGAGGATCTACGCCAAGTCAAAACATACCAAGTACCCATCACAACTCTTATCCTTCGCATTACATTATTTGCCATTTGCCTCTCGTTTTCTTCTCCCCCACTTCACCCCTGCCGTTTTATTCGCCCTCTTTTCCTTTCGCCCTCTCTTTCTGTTTGCTTTTTCTTCGCTTGTTTGCTTGTGTGTTGGATTGCTTGCTTTTCACGATGGCTCAAGATAATACTAAATTGTGTGACTTTGCCAATACCAACAATAATGATTTTATTAGCACTCCAATTGCTCCTCTTACCGATGCTGAATCTTGTCATGAAAGATCTGTTTTCTGGCCTTCCTAGTGAAGATGCCGCTACCCATCTAAACAACTTTGTTGGTTTGTGTGATATGCAAAATAAGAAAGATGTGGATAATTATATTGTTAAACTTAAGCTATTTCTGTTTTCGCTTAGAGATCGTGCTAAAGCTTGGTTTTCGTCTTTGCCTAAAAATAGTATTGATTCATGGAATAAGTGCAAAGATGCTTTTATATCTAAGTATTTTCCTCCCGCCAAGATCATCTCTCTTAGAAACAATCTTGGGAGAGGATGAAATTAATGATACGTAATTGTTCTACACCTGGTTTGAATTTATGGATGATTATACAAATTTTTATGCCAGGTTGAATTGTTCGGCCACGGGAGGCACTTTTATGCAAATCACTTTAGGAGAAGCTACCAAACTCCTAGATAATATTATGGTTAATTATTCTCAATGGCACACTGAAAGATCTACTAGTAAAAAGGTGCATGCAATTGAAGAGATTAATGTTTTGAGTGGAAAGATGGATGAACTTATGAAATTGTTTGCTAATAAGAGTGCTCCTACTGAACCTAATGATATGCCTTTGTCTACTTTGATTGAGAATAATAATGAATCTATGGATGTGAATTTTGTTGGTAGGAACAATTTTGGTAATAACGCGTATAGAGGTAATTTTAATTGTAGGCCGTTTCCTAGAAATTCCTCTAATAATTATGTTAATTCCTACAACAATTCTTATGGAAATTATAATAATATGACCTCTGATTTTGAATCTAGTATTAAAGAATGTATTAGTTCGCAAAAGAGTTTCAATACTTTGATTGAAGAAAAATTGCTTAAGATTGATGAGTTGGCTAGGAACGTGGATATAATTTCTCTTGATGTTGATTCTTTGAAACTTAGATCTATTCCACCTAAGCATGATATCAATGAGTCTCTCAAAGCCATGAGAATTTCCATTAATGAGTGCAAAGAAAGAACCGCTAGGATGCGTGCTAAGAAAGATTGCTTTGTGAAGGCATGTTCTTCTAGTTTTATGATAATAAAGACGAATATCTTAAAGTAATTGATGTGTCCCCTATTAAATCCTTGTTTTGCAATATGAATCTTGATAATGATGGGACTGGAGATGAGTCAACTTTAGTTAGAAGGCATCCCAAAAATTCGGAGTTTTTAGATCTTGATGCAAAAATAGGTAAAAGTGGGATTGAAGAGGTTAAAACTTTAGATGGTAATGAACCCACTATCTTGGATTTTAAGGAATTTAATTATGATAATTGCTCTTTGATATATTGTATTTCCTTGTTGCAATCCGTGCTAAATTCTCCGCATGCTTATAGTCAAAATAAAGCTTTTACTAAACATATCGATGATGCTTTGATGCAATCTTATGAAGAAAAACTTGAGTTGGAAGTTTCTATCCCTAGAAAACTTTATGATGAGTGGGAACCTACTATAAAAATAAAAATTAAAGATCATGAATGCTATGCTTTGTGTGATTTGGGTGCTAGTGTTTCCACTATCCCAAAAACTTTATGTGATTTGCTAGGTTTCCACTATTAAGAAACCTATGATGCTCTTATTGTTGCAAATAGGAATTATGTGCCCGTAGATTTCATTGTTCTTGATATAGATTGCAATCCTTCATGTCCTATTATTCTTGGTAGACTTTTCCTTAGAACAATTGGTGCAATTATTGATATGAAGGAAGGGAATATTAGATTCCAATTTCCATTAAGGAGAGGCATGGAACACTTCCCTAAAAATAAAATAAAATTACCATATGAATCTATTATGAGAGGCACTTATGGATTGCCCACCAAAGATGGCAATACCTAGATCTATCTTTGCTTTTATGCCTAGCTAGGGGCGTTAAACGATAGCGCTTGTTGGGAGGCAACCCAATTTTATTTTTATTCCTTGATGTTTGCTCCTATTTAGTAACAAATAATTTATCTAGCCTGTGTTTTGATTGTGTTTTTTGTGTTTAATTAGTGTTTGTGCCAAGTAGAACCATTGGGAAGACTTGGGGAATGTCTTTTTGATCTTGCTGCAAAAAATAGAAACTTTAGCGCTCACAAGAATTGCTGTCAATTTTTATTGGAGAGTGATATTTAGTTAATTAATTTTGCAGATGATTAATAGATAAATTTCTTACGTCCAGGAATTTATTTTAGAATTTTTTGGATTCCAGAAGTTTGTGTTAGTTACAGATTACTATACACTGTTCTGTTTTTGACAGATTCTGTTTTTCGTGTGTTGTTTGCTTATTTTGATGAATCTATGGCTAGTAATATAGCTTATAAACCATAGAGAAGTTGGAATACAGTAGGTTTAACACAAATGTACATAAAGAATGAGTTCATTACAGTACCTTGAAGTGGTGTTTTCTTTTCTTTCGCTAACGGAGCTCACGAGATTTTCTGTTAAGTTTTGTGTTGTGAAGTTTTCAAGTTTTGGGTAAAGATTTGATGGATTATGGAACAAGGAGTGGCAAGAGCCTAAGCTTGGGGATGCCCAAGGCACCCCAAGGTAAAATCCAAGGACACCAAAAAGCCTACGCTTGGGGATGCCCCGGAAGGCATCCCCTCTTTTGTCTTCGTTCATTGGTAACTTTACTTGGAGCTATATTTTTATTTACCACATGATATTTGTTTTGCTTGGAGCGTCTTGTATGATTTGAGTCTTTGCTTTTTAATTTACCACAATCATCCTTTCTGTATACACCTTTTGAGAGAGACACACATGAATCGGAATATATTAGAATACACTATGTGCTTCACTTATATCTTTTGAGTTATATAGTTTTTGCTCTAGTGCTTCACTTATATTTTTTAGAGCACGGTGGTGGTTTCATTTTATAGAAATAATTGATCTCTCGTGCTTCACTTATATTATTTTGAGAGTCCTTTAGAACAACATGGCAATTTGCTTTTAGGCATAATAAAAAAGCTTTCATATAAGTGCATTGAATACTAAGAGAAGTTTGATACTTGATGATTGTTTTGAGATATGGAGATAGTGATATCAAAGTTGTGCTAGTTGAGTAGTTGTGAATTTGAGAAATACTTGTGTTGAAGTTTGCAAGTCCCGTAGCATGCACGTATGGTAAACGTTGTGTAACAAATTTGAAACATGAGGTGTTATTTGATTGTCTTCCTTATGAGTGGCGGTCGGGGACGGTCGATGGTATTTTCCTACCAATCTATCCCCCTAGGAGCATGCGCATAATACTTGGTTTTTGATGACTTGTAGATTTTTGCAATAAGTATGTGAGTTCTTTATGACTAATGTTGAGTCCCTGGATTATACGCACTCTCACCCTTCCATCATTGCTAGCCTCTTCGGTACCGTGCATTACCCTTTCTCACCTTGAGAGTTGATGCAAACTTCGCCGGTGCATCCAAAACCCGTGATACGATATGCTCTATCACACATAAACCTCCTTATATCTTCCTCAAAACAACCACCATACCAACCTATTATGGCATTTCCATAGCCATTCCGAGATATATTGCCATGCAACTTTCCACCATTCCGTTTACTATGACACGCATCATCATTGTCATATTGCCTTGCATGATCATGTAGTTGACATCGTATTTGTCGCAAAGCCACCGTTCATAATTCTTTCATACATGTCACTCATGAGTCATTGCACATCCTGGTACACCGCCGGAGGCATTCATATAGAGTCATATCTTGTTCTAGTATCGAGTTGTAATCATTGAGTTGTAAATAAATAGAAGTATGATGATCATCATTAATAGAGCATTGTCCCAAAAAAAAGAAAGGCCAAATAAAAAAAGGCCCAAAAAATAAAAAATAAAATAAAAAGGGGCAATGCTACTATCCTTTTTCCACACTTGTGCTTCAAAGTAACACCATGATCTTTATGATAGAGAGCCTCTTGTTTTGTCATTTTCATATACTAGTGGGAATTTTTCATTATAGAACTTGGCTTGTATATTCCAACAATGGGCCTCCTCAAGTGCCCTAGGTCTTCGTGAGCAAGCAAGTTGGATGCACACCCACTTAGTTTCTTTTATTGAGCTTTCATACATTTATAGCTCTAGTGCCAGTGGCGGATCTACAGGGTGGACAGGGTGGGCCGTGGCCCACCCTGGGATTTTGGTACAAACCATATATATACCATAGTCCATAAGAGATTAGCAGATGGGCCAGAAGAAAAGAAACGAAAAGCCCAACAACCACAACCTTGACTCGTTCGCACAGCCATGGACCATGGTAGCCCGCGCACTGGCTCCCCGTCCCCAAATCCCCTCACAGCTTCTCTACGCTCCAGCCAATCTCGTTGCCCCGACTTGCCGCCTGGATCCATGCCTCGCCGGCGACTATGACCGTCCCGCACCGGCCCGGCGCAACCGCACCCAGCCTAGTCCGCACTCGGTTGTCGGCGCTTGGTGCTTGGCAGCCGACGTTCTGCAGCTCCAGCAGGCCAGCCGTCACGCTCCCAGCATGATTTGAGGTACCTTTGATGAGATTTCTGCTTGTTCCCCAATTTTGTTTACTCTTACTCATTGCTCGGCGTGCTGCCACCTGCCAGTACTTCTCATTATGAATTTAGGCTTGTTGTGCTCCTTTATAAATTGTAATGCAGTACTGTTCAATTCTGTCTAGGAATGTTACTACTTACAACTGAACTATTTCAGTTTGGGGCAAAAAAAATCTATGTGGCATCTTGAGCTGTAATTTCCAAGAATTTTACTAATTACTACCAAATTGTTTCAGTTTAGGTCAGAAAATTGATACATTGTTCTCATTTTTTGAATCAATAAATGTTATTGTCACATTGGAGAACATAATGTCAATCATGATCACATGATTACATATACAACCCAATAACGGTGGCGCAATGGGCGCTCGCTGAGCTATGCCACGTCATTTTCCATATCAAAGGTGGAAGAATGAACACATGCAAGTAGTCTTTGAACTTTTCAAGGTATGCAGGATTCTTTTATGCAAAATTGAGACTTATTTGAGAAAAAAATTGATCAATTTATCTTGTGCTATTGGTAAATTAATTAGTACGTTTGCAGTTGTAAAAAAATATTATTAGGTTGGACCACCCTGGTTCAAAATCCTAGATCCGCCACTGTCTAGTGCATCTGTTGCATGGCAATCCCTACTCCTTGCATTGACATCAATTGATGGGCATCTCCCTAGCCCATTGATTAGCCGCGTCAATGTGAGACTTTCTCCTTTTTGTCTTCTTCACATAAACCCCTTCATTATATTCTATTCCACCTATAGTGCTATATCCATGGCTCACGCTCATGTATTGCGTGAAAGTTGAAAAAAGTTTGAGATTACTAAAGTATGAAACAATTGCTTGGCTTGTCATCAGGGTTGTGCATGATGAGAGCATTCTTGTGTGACGAAAATGGAGCATGACAAAACTATATGATTTTGTAGGGATGAACTTTCTTTGGCCATGTTATTTTGAGAAGACATGATTGCTTAGTTAGTATGCTTGAAGTATTATTATTTTTATGTCAATATTGAACTTTTATCTTGAATCTTTCGGATCTGAACATTCATGCCACAATAAAGAAAATTACATTCAGAAATATGTTAGGAAGCATTCCACATCAAAAATTCTGTTTTTATCATTTACCTACTCGAGGACGGGTAGGAATTAAGCTTGGGGATGCTTGATACGTCTCCAACGTATCTACAATTTTTGATTGCTCCATACTATTATATATTCTGTTTTGGATGTTTAATGGGCTTATTTATACAATTTTATATTATTTTTGGGACTAACCTATTAATCGGAGGCCCAGCCCAAATTGTTGTTTTTTTTGCCTATTTCAGTGTTTCACAGAAAAAGAATATCAAACGGAGTCCAAACGGAATGAAACCTTCGGGAACATTATTTTTGGAACAAACGTGATCCAGAGGACTTGGAGTGGATGTCAAGCAACCAACGAGGCGGCCACGAGGCAGGGGGCGCGCCCTCCACCCTCGTGGGCCCCTCATGGATCCACCGATCTACTTCTTCCTCCTATATATATTGACATACCCCAAAAACATCCAGGAGCACCACGAAACCCTATTTCCACTGCCACAACCTTCTGTACCCAAGAGATCCCATCTTGGGACCTTTTCCGGAGCTCTGCCGGAGGGAGCATTGATCATGGAGGGCCTCTACATCAACTCCATGGCTCTTCTGATGATGTGTGAGTAGTTTACCTCAGACCTTCAGGTCCATAGTTATTAGCTAGATGGCTTTTTTCTATCTTTGGATCTCAATACAAAGTTCTCCTCGATTCTCTTGGAGATCTATTCGATGTAATCTTCTTTTGCGGTGTGTTTTTCGAGATCCGATGAATTGTGGGTTTATGATCAAGTTTATCTATGAATAATATTTGAATGTTCTCTGAATTCTTTTATGTATGATTGGATATCTTTGCAAGTCTCTTCGAATTATCAGTTTGGTTTGGCCTACTAGATTGATCTTTCTTGCAATGGGAGAAGTGCTTAGCTTTGGGTTCAATCTTGCGGTGCTCGATCCCAGTGACAGAAAGGGAAACGACACGTATTGTATTGTTGCCATCGAGGATAAAAAGATGGGGTTTATATCATATTGCATGAGTTTATCCCTCTACATCACGTCATCCCTCTATATTTATCCTTTTATCTTTATCAGATCTCACTTTTGCAAGTGGCCGTAAAGGGATTGACAACCCCTTTATCGCGTTGGTTGCGAGGTTCTTATTTGTTTGTGTAGGTACGAGGTGACTCGCGCGTGGTCTCCTACTGGATTGATACGTTGGTTCTCAAAAACTGAGGGAAATACTAACACTGCTTTGTTGCATCACCCTTTCCTCTTTAAGGGAAAACCAACGCATGCTGAAGAGGTAGCACCTAGCGGTGCATCAAGGACATAATACTTCTATGCAGCAATGAGGATAATCCTCAGATCACGGATCTAGTCTGCATCATTGCTACTATCATCTTTGAACTTATTTTTCTCTAGGAATATATCAAAAATAAATGGGGAGCTATAATGCGAGCTATTGATCTACAACATAATTTGCAAATACTATCAGGACTAAGTTCATGATAAATTAAAGTTCAATTAATAATATTACTTAAGAACTCCCACTTAGATATACATCCCTCTAGTCATCTAAATGATCATGTGATCCATATCAACTAAACCATGTCTGATCATCACGTGAGATGGAGTAGTTTTCAATGCTGAACATCTATATGTTGATCATATCTACTATATGATTCACGTTCGACCTTTCGGTCTCAGTGTTCCGAGGCCGTATCTGCATATGCTACGCTCGTCAATTTTAACCCGAGTATTCCGCGTGTGCAAAACTGCCTTGCACCCATTGTATGTGAACGTAGAGCTTATCACACCCGAGAATCACATGGTGTCTCAGCACGACGAACTTTCGCAACCGTGCATTCTCAGGGAGAACACTTATACCTTGAAATTCAGTGAGGGGTCATCTTATAGTGCTACCGCCATACTAAGAAAAATAAGATGCATAAAAGATAAACATCACATGCAATCAAAATATGTGACATGATATGTCCATCATCATCTTGTCCCTTTGATCTCCATCTCCAAAGCACCCTCATGATCTCTACCGTCACCGGCTTAACACCTTGATCTCCATCGTAGCATCGTTGTCGTCTCGCCAACTATTGCTTCTATGACTGTCGCTACCACTTAGTAATAAAGTAAAGCAATTACATGGTGATTGCATTTCATACAATAAAGCAACAACCATAAGGCTCCTGCCAGTTGTCGATAACTTTTACAAAACATGATCATCTCATACAACTATTTATATCTCATCACGTCTTAACTATATCACATCACAACATGCCCTGCAAAAGCAAGTTATACGTCCTCTACTTTGTTGTTGCAAGGTTTACGTGGCTGCTACGGGCTTCTAGCAAGAACCGTTCTTACCTATGCATCAAAACCACAAAGATTTTTTGTCAAGTGTGATGTTTTAACCTTCAACAAGGACTGGCTGTAGTCAAACTCGATTCAACTAAAATTGGAGAAACAGACACCCGCCAGCCACCTGTGTGCAAAGCACGTCAGTAGAACTGGTCTCATGAACGTGGTCATGTAATGTTGGTCCGGGCCGCTCCATCCAACAATACCGCCGAATCAAAGTAAGATGTTGGTGGTAAGCAGTATGACTATTATCGCCCACAATTCTTTGTGTTCTACTCATGCATATCCTCTATGCATAGACCTGGCTCTGATACCACTTTTGGGGAACGTAGCATGCAATTTCAAAAAAATTCCTACGATCACGCAAGATCTATCTAGGAGATGCATAGCAACGAGACAGGGAGAGTGTGTCCATGTACCCTCATAGACTGAAAGCGGAAGCGTTAGGTTAACGTGGTTGATGTAGTCGAACGTCTTCACGATCCAAACGATCCAAGTACCAAACGTACGGCACCTCCGTGTTCAGCACACGTTCATCTCGATGACGTCCCTCGAGCTCTTGATCCTGTAGAGGGTCGAGGGAGAGTTCCGACAGCACGACAGCGTGGTGACGATGATGGTGTTGTGATCCCCGTAGGGCTTCGCCTAAGCACTACGACACTATGACTGGAGGAGTAAACTGTGGAGGGGGCACCGCACACGGCTAAGAGATTTCTTGATGTGCTTTGGGGTGCCCCCTGCCTCCGTATATAAAGGAGGAGGGGAGGAGGCCGGCCACAAGGGACACGCCAAGGAGAGGGGAGTCCTACTAGGACTCAAGTCCTAGTAGGATTCGGCCCCCCTTTTTTTCCTTCTACCGGAGGGGGAAAAGGGGAAGGAGAGGGAGTAGGACAAGGAAAGGGGGTGGCGCCACCTTCCCTAAACCAATTTGGCCTCCTCCCTTGTGGGCTGGTTCGCCTCCCTCCCATGGCCCATATGGCCCATATCTTCCACCGGGGGGTTCCGGTAACCCCTCCGGTACTCTGGTATGTACCCGATACACTCTGGAACCCTTCGGATGTCCGAATACTACCTTCCAATACATCAATCTTTACCTCCCGGCCACTTCGAGACTCCTCGCCATGTCTATGATCTCATCCAGGACTCCGAACAAACTTCGGTCACCAAAACACATTACTCATAAATACAAATCGTTATCGAACGTTAAGCGTGTGGACCCTACGACTTCGAGAACTATGTAGACATGACCGAGACGCCTCTCCGGTCAATAACCAATAGCGGAACCTAGATGCTCATATTGGTTCCCACATATTCTATGAAGATCTTTATCGGTCAAACCGTTATGACAACATACGTTATTCCCTTTGTCATCGATATGTTACTAGCCTGAGATTCGATCATCGGTATCTCCATACCTAGTTCAATCTTGTTACCGGCAAGTCTCTTTACTCATTCCGTAATGCATCATCCCGCAACTAACTCATTAGTAACATTGCTTGCAAGGCTTATTATGATGTGCATTACCGAGAGGGCCCAGAGATACCTCTCCAATACTCAGAGTGACAAATCCTAATCTCGATCTATGCCAACCCAAAAAAAACCTTTGGAGACATTTGTAGAGCATCTTTATAATCACCCAGTTACGTTGTGACGTTTGATAGCACACAAGGTGTTCCTCCGGTATTCAGGAGTTGCATAATCTCATAGTCAAAGGAATATGTATAAGTTATGAAGAAAGCAATAGCAATAAAACTCAACGATCATTATGCTAAGCTAACGGATGGGTCTTTTCCATCACATCATTCTCCTAATGTTGTGATCCTGTTCATCAAATGACAACACATGCCTATGGTTAGGAAACTTAACCATCTTTTATTAATGAGCTAGTCTAGTAGAGGCATACTAGGGACACTGTGTTTTGTCTATGTATCCACACATGTATCAAGTTTCTGGTTAATACAATTCTAGCATTAATAATAAACATTTATCATGATATAAGGAAATATAAATAACAACTTTATTATTCCCTCTAGGGCATATTTCCTTCAATATGTCATTCCCTTTGTCATCGGTATGTTACTTGCCCGGGATTCGATCATCGGTATCTTCATACCTAGTTCAATCTCGTTACCAGAAAGTCTCTTTACTCGTTCCGTAATGCATCATCCCGTAACTAAGTCATTAGTCACATTTCTTGCAAGGCTTATCATGATGTGCATTATCGAGAGGGCCTAGAGATACCTCTCCGATACTCGGAGTGACAAATCCTAATCTCGATCTATGCCATCTCAACAAACACCTTCGGAGATACCTGTAGAGCATCTTTATAATCACCCAGTCACGTTGTGAAGTTTGATAGCACACAAGGTATTCCTCCGATATCTGGGAGTTGCATAATCTCATAGTCAAAGGAATATGTATAAGTCATGAAGAAAGCAATAGCAATACAACTTAATGATCATTATGCTAAGATAATGGATGGGTCTTGTCCATCACATCATTCTCCTAATGATGTGATCCCGTTCATCAAATGACAACACGTGTCCATGGTTAGGAAATTTAACCATCTTTGATTAATGAGCTAGTCTAGTAGAGGCATACTAGGGACATTGTGTTTTGTCTATGTATTCACATATGTATCAAGTTTCCGGTTAATACAATTCTAGCTTGAATAATAAACATTTATCATGATATAAGGAAATATAAATAACAACTTTATTATTGCCTCTAGGGCATATTTCCTTCAGTCTCCCACTTGCACTAGAGTCAATAATCTAGATTACATTGTAATGGTTCTAACACCCATGGAGTCTTGGTGCTGATCATGTTTTACTCGTGGAAGAGGCTTAGTCGACGGGTCTGCCACATTCAGATCTGTATGTATTTTGCAAATCTCTATGTCTCCCTCCTTGAGTTGATCACAGATGGAATTGAAGCATCTCTTGATGTGTTTGGTTCTCTTGTGAAATCTGGATTCCTTCGCTAAGGCAATTGCTCCATTATTGTCACAAAAGATTTTCATTGGACCCGATGCACTAGGTATTACACATAGATCAGATATGAACTCCTTCATCCAGACTCCTTCATTTGCTACTTCCAAAGCAGCTATGTACTCCGCTTCACATGTAGATCCCGCCACGACGCTTTGCTTGGAACTGCACCAACTGATAGCTCCACCATTTGATATAAATACGTATCTGGTTTGTGACTTAGAGTCATCCGGAGCAGTGTCAAAACTAGCATCGACGTAACCATTTACGACGAGCTCCTTGTCATCTCCATAAACGAGAAACATATCCTTAGTCCTTTTCAGGTATTTCAGGATGTTCTTGACCGCTGTCTAGTGATCCACTGTTGGATTACTTTGGCACCTCCCTGATAAACTTATGGCAAGGCACACATCAGGACTGGTACACAACATTGCATACATGATAGAACCTATGGCTGAGGCATAGGGAATGACTTTTATTTTCTCTCTATCTTCTGCCGTGGTCGGGCATTGATTTTGACTCAACTTCACACCTTGTAAGACAGGAAAGAACCCTTTCTTTGACTGGTCCATTTTGAACTTCTTCAAAACTTTATCAAGGTATGTGCTTTGTGAAAGTCCAATTAAGCGTCTTGATCTATCTCTATAGATCTTGATGCCCAATATATAAGCAGCTTCACCGAGGTCTTTCATTGACAATTTCTTATTCAAGTATCCTTTTATGCTATCCAGAAATTCTATATCATTTCCAATCAATAATATGTCATCCACATATAATATTAGAAATGCTACAGAGCTCCCACTCACTTTCTTTTAAATACAGGCTTCTCCAGAAGTCTGTATAAAACCATATGCTTTGATCACACTATCAAAGCGTATATTCAAACTCTAAGATGCTTGTACCAGTCCATAAATGGATCGTTGGAGCTTGCACACTTTGTTAGCACCTTTAGGATCGACAAAACCTTCTGGTTGCATCCTATACAACTCTTCTTTGAGAAATCCATTAAGGAATGCAGTTTTGACGTCCAGTTGCCACATTTCATAATCATAAAATGCGGCAATTGCTAACATGATTTAGATAGACTTAAGCATCGCTACAGGTGAGAAGGTCTCATTGCAGTCAACTCCTTGAACTTGTTGAAAACCTTTCGCAACAAGTCGAGCTTTGTAGACAGTAACATTACCATCAGCGTCAATCTTCTTCTTGAAGCTCCATTTATTCTCTATGGCTTGCCGATCATCGGGCAAGTCAACCAAAGTACATACTTTGTTCTCATACATGGATCCCATCTCAGATTTCATGGTCTCAAGCCATTTTGCAGAATCTGGGCTCATCATCGCTTCCTCATAGTTCATTGGTTCGTCATGGTCTAGTAACATGACTTCCAGAATAGGATTACCATACCACTCTAGTGCAAAATGCACTCTGGTTGACCTACGAGATTCGGTAGTAACTTGATCTAAAGTTTCATGATCATCATCATTAACTTCCTCACTAGTTGATGTAGGCATCACAGGAACATTTTTCTGTGATGAGCTATTTTCCAATTAAAGAGGAGGTACAATTACCTCATCAAGTTCTACTTTCCTCCCACTCACTTCTTTCGAGAGAAACTCTTCTCTAGAAAGGATCCATTCTTAGCAACAAATATCTTGCCTTCGAGATCTGTGATAGAAGGTGTACCCAACAGTTTCTTTTGGGTATCCTATGAAGACACACTTTTCCTATTTGGATTCAAGCTTATCAGGCTGAAGCTTTTTCACATAAGCATCGCAACCCCAAACTTTAAGAAATGACAGCTTAGGTTTCATGCCAAACCACAGTTCATACAGTGTCATCTCAACGGAATTAGATGGTGCCCTATTTAACGCGAATGCAGCTATCTCTAATGCATAACCCCAAAACGATAGTGTTAAATTGGTAAGAGACATCATAGATCGCACCATATCTAACAAAGTACGGTTACGACGTTCAGACACAACATTACTCTATGGTGTTCCAGGTGGCGTGAGTTGTGAAACTATTCCACATTATTTTAAATGAAGGCCAAACTCGTAACTCAAATATTCTCCTCCGGATCAGATCGTAGAAACTTTATTTTCTTGTTACGATGATTCTCCACTTCACCCAGAAATTCTTTGAACTTTTCAAATGTTTCAGACTTGTGTTTCATTAAGTGGATATACCCATATCTGCTCAAATCATCTATGAAGGTCAGAAAATAATGATATTTCCGGAGAACGGAGTTTTATTCATCTTTCCCATGAGGCATGGTTCGCAAGCATCAAATGATTCATAATCAAGTGATTCCAAAAGTCCATCTGCATGGAGTTTCTTCATGCGCTTTACACCAATATGACCTAAATGGCAGTGCCACAAGTATGTTGCACTATCATTATCAACTTTGCATCTTTTGACATCAATATTATGAATATGTGTATCACCACAATCGAGATTCAACAAAAATAAACCACTCTTCAAGGGTGCATTACCATAAAAGATATTACTCATATAAATAGAACAACCATTATTCTCTGATTTAAATGAATAACCGTCTCGCATCAAACAAGATCTAGATATAATGTTCATGCTCAACGCTGGCACCAAATAACAATTATTCAGGTCTAAAACTAATCCCGAAGGTAGATGTAGAGGTAGCGTGCTAACGGCGATAACATCGACCATGGAACCATTCCCGACGCGCATCGTCACCTCGTCCTTAGCAAATCTTCATTTAATCCATAGCCCCTGTTTCAAGTTACGAATATGAGCAACAGAACCAGTATCAAATACCCAGGCGCTACTATGAGCATTAGTAAGGTACACATCAATAACATGTATATCAAATATACCTTTGTTCACTTTGCCATCCTTCTTATCCGCCAAATAGTTGAGGCAGTTCCACTTCCAGTGACCAGTCCTTTTCTATTAGAAGAACTCAGTTTCAGGCTTGGGTCCAGACTTGGGCTTCTTCCCAGGAGTGAAAACTTGCTTGAAATTCTTCTTGAAGTTCCCCTTCTTTCCCTTGCACTTTTTCTTGAAACTAGTGGTCTTGTTAACCATCAACACTTGATGCTCCTTCTTGTTTTCTATCTCCGCAACTTTAAGCATAGCGAAGAGCTCGGGAATTGTCTTATCCATCCCTTGCATATTATAGTTCATCATGAAGCCTTTGTATCTTGGTGGAAGTGATTATCATCTGGAAATTAACTCCCAGCTGAGTCAAGTGGTTATGGTACCCAAACATTCTGAGTATGTGTTCACTGACAGAACGGTTCTCCTCCATCTTGTAGCTATAGAACTTGTTGGAGACTTCATATCTCTTAACCTGGGCATTTGATTGAAATATTAACTTCAACTCCTGGAACATCTCATATGGTCCATGACGTTCAAAACATCTTTGAAGTCCCAATTCTAAGCTGTAAAGCATGGCACACTGAACTATCAAGTTGTCATCAGATCGAGCTTGCTAGACGTTCATAACATCAACATCTGCTCCTGCAGCAGGCCTTTCACCTAGAGTTGCATCAAGGACATAATTCTTCTGTGTAGCAATGAGGATAATCCTCAAGTTACGGACCCAGTCCGTGTAGTTGCTACCATCATCTTTGGACTTAGCTTTCTCTTGGAATGCATTAAAATTCAAGGGAACGGTAGCACGGGCCATTGATCTACAACATAGATATGCAAAAACTATCAGGACTAAGTTCATGATAAATTAAGTTCAATTAATCATATTACTTAAGAACTCCCACTTAGATAGGCATCCCTCGAGTCATCTAAATGATCACGTGATCCATATCAACTAAACCATGTCTGATCATCACGTGAGATGGAGTAGTTTTCAACGGTGAACATCTCTATGTTGATCATATCTATTATATGATTCACGTTCGACCTTTCGGTCTCCAGTGTTCTGAAGCCATGTCTATACATGCTAGGCTCGTCAAGTTTAACCCGAGTATTCCGCACGTGCAGAACTGTCTTGCACCCGTTGTATGTGAACGTATAGCTTATCACACCCGATCATCACGTGGTGTCTCGGCACGACGAACTGTCGCAATGGTGCATACTTAGGGAGAACACTTATACCTTGAAATTTTAGTGAGGGATCATCTTATAATGCTACCGCCGTACTAAGCAAAATAAGATGCATAAAAGATAAACATCACATGCAATCAAAATATGTGACATGATATGGCCATCATCATCTTGTGCCTTTGATCTCCAACTCCAAAGCACTGTCATGATCTCCATCGTCACCGGCTTGACACCTTGATCTCCATCGAAGCGTCGTGGTCGTCTCGCGAACTATTGCTTCTACAACTATCATTAACGCATAGTGATAAAGTAAAGCAATTACATGGCATTTGCATTTCATACAGTAAAGCCACAACCATAAGGCTCCTGCTAGTTGCCGATAACTTTTACAAAACATGATCATCTCATACAATAACGTATATCACATCATGTTTTGACCATATCACATCACAACATGCCCTGCAAAAACAAGTTAGTCATCCTCTAATTTGTTGTTGAAAGTTTTATGTGGCTGCTACAGGCTTCTAGTAAGAACCGTTCTTACCTACGCATCAAAACCACAATGATGTTTCGTCAAGTTTACTGTTTTAACCTTCAACAAGGACTGGCCGCAGTCAAATTCGATTCAACTAAAGTTGGAGAAACAGACACCCGCTAGCCAGCTTTATGCAAAACAAGTTGCATGTCAGTCGGTGGAACCGGTCTCATGAATGTGGTCATGTAAGGTTGGTCTGGGCCGCTTCATCCAACAATACCACCGAATCAACATAAGACATTGGTGGTAAGTGATGTCTACTACGCAACTTTATTCTTGCAGACACGTGTTGGGCCACCAAGCGCAGAGTTTTGTAGGACAGTAGCAAATTTCCCTCAAGTGGATGACCTAAGGTTTATCAATCCATGGGAGGCGTAGGATGAAGATGGTCTCTCTCGAACAAACCTGCAATCAAATACAAGAAATCTCTTGTGTCCCCAACACACCCAATTCAATGGAAAATTGTATAGGCGCACTAGTTCGGCGAAGAGACGGTGTTAAAACTATAATATTGATGGTAGAAATATATTTTTATAATCTGAATAAATAGAAACAACAACGTAGCAAATAATAAACGGGCACAAAAACAGTATTGTAATGCTTGAAAATGAGGCCTAGGGTCCGTACTTTCGCTAGTGCAATCTCTCAACAGTGATAATATAATTGGATCATATAACCACCCCTCACAGTGCGATGAAGAAACACTCCAAAGTTTCTAACTAGCGGAGATCATAAGAAGAAATCATTTGTGGGGTACGAAACCACCTCGAAGCTATTCTTTCCGATCAATCTATCCAAGAGTTCATACTAAAATAACACCAAATAATTTCAGATTCATAATACTCAATCCAACACAAAGGACTTCAAAGAGTTCCCCAAGATTTCTACCGAAGAAACAAAAGACGAGAACGTGCATCAACCCCTATGCATAGATTACCCCAATGTCACCGCGGGAATCCGCGAGTTGAGTGCCAAAACACATATCAAGTGAATCAATATGATACCCCATTGTCACCACGACTATTCATATGCAAGACATATATCAAGTGCTCTCAAATCCATAAAAATATTCAATCCGATAACAACGAAATCTCAAAGGGAAAAACTCAATTCATCACAACAAGATAGAGAGGGGGAAACACCGTACGATTCGACTATATTAACAAAGCCCGCAATACATCAAGATCATGACATCTCAAGAACACGAGAGAGAGAGAGAGAGAATAAACACATAGCTACTAGTCCAAACCCTCAGCCCCGAGGGTGGACTACTCCCTCCTCATCGTGGTGGCCACCGGGATAATGAAGATGGCCACTGGTGATGATTTCCCCCTCCGAGAGAGTGCCAGAACAGGGTCTAGATTGGTTTTCGGTAGCTACAGAGGCCTGCGGCGGCGGAACTTCTGATCTAGGTTAACCCCGAGGGTTTGGGAATATTTGTGAATTTATAGGGTAAAGAGGTGGTGCGGGAGGCCACCGAGGTGGGCACAACCCACCTGGGCGCGCCTGGGCCCCCAGGCATGCCCTGGTGGGTTGTTCACCCCTCGGGGCACCCCCAGGTGCTGCTCTGGCCCATCCTGGGTGTTTTGGTCCATAAAAAATCTCCAAAAAGTTTCGCGGTGTTTGGACTCCGTTTGATATTGATTTCCTGTAATGTAAAAAACAAGCAAAAAAATAGCATCTGGCACTGGGCACTGGGTCAATAGGTTAGTCCCAAAAAATGATATAAATTTGCTATAAAATGATTGTAAAACATCCAAGAATGATAAAATAACAACATGAATACTTAATAAATTATAGATACATTGGAGACGTATCAGCATCCTCAAGCTTAATTCCTACTCGTCCTCGAGTAGGTAAATGATAAAAGAAATAATCTATGAAGTGTGAATGCTAGCAAAGTGCACAAGTTTGATCAATGACAATTGCAATAAGTTTTCCTAGCATCATAACAACAATTATTTCTTATAAAACTTCTCATGTTATAGTAGCAACCAATTCACATGTTAAGGTCCAAACAATGAACTCTCTTGAAACTCAACAACCTATGTTCTCAGTCACCAAGCAATTGTAATTCAACTTATTCAACAGAGTTTAAGTAAGAGATCCACATACTCGACCATCATATAGTCTTCTATGATTGTTAACACTCACCGCATACACATGAGCAAAACGTTTCAACCAGACACATAGAAAGATAGGGGCTTATAATTTCGCCTCCCAACGTATTCACCTCAAGGGTGATCTCAACAATAATAACTCATGCTACCCATATCCAACTAGATATACGTGCCTAGATCTTTCCTCACCACATGATGCTTGCCAAAACATAAAAATAAAAAGGAATAGAGAGAAGAACTTTGACTCTTTGCATAAAAGTAAATACATAAAAGTAAAAGATAGGCCCTTCGCAGAGGGAAGTAGAGGTTTGATACGTCTCCAACGTATCTATAATTTTTGATTGCTCCATGCTATATTATCTACTGTTTTGGAGTATATTGGGCTTTATTTTCCACTTTTATATTATTTTTGGGACTAACCTATTAACCGGAGGCCCAGCCCAGAATTGCTGTTTTTTGCCTATTTCAGTGTTTCGGAGAAACAGAATATCAAACGGAGTCCAAACGGAATGAAACCTTCGGAAACGTGATTTTCTCATCAGATAAGATCCAGGAGACTTGGACCCTCCGTCAAGAAAGCCACGAGGCGGCCATGAGGGTGGAGGGCGCCCCCCTAGGGCGCGCCCCCTGCCTCGTGGGCCCCTCGAAGCTCCACCGACGTACTTCTTCCTCCTATATGTACATACGTACCCCCAAACGATTGGGGACTGAGCCAAAAACCTAATTCCACCGCCACAACTTTATGTATCCACGAGATCCCATCTTGGGGCATGTTCCGGAGCTCCGCCGGAAGGGGCATCGATCACGGAGGGCTTCTACATCATCATCCAAGCCCCTCCAATGAAGTGTGAGTAGTTTACTTCAGACCTACGGGTCCATAGTTAGTAGCTAGATGGGTTTCTCTCTTTTTGGATCTCAATACAATGTTCTCCCCCTCTCTTGTGGAGATCTATTCGATGTAATCTTCTTTTTGTGGTGTGTTTGTTGAGACCGATGAATTCTGGGTTTATGATCAAGTCTATCTATGAATAATATTTGAATATTCTCTGAATTCTTTTATGTATGATTGGTTATCTTTGCAAGTGTCTTCGAATTATCAGTTTGGTTTGGCCTACTAGATTGGTTGTTCTTGCCATGGGAGAAGTGCTTAGCTTTGGGTTCGATCTTACGGTGTCCTTTCCCAGTGACAAAAGGGGCAGTAAGGCACGTATTGTATTGTTGCCATCGAGGATAACAAGATGGGGTTTTTATCATATTGCATGAAACTATCCCTCTACATCATGTCATCTTACTTAAGGCACTACTCTGTTTTTAACTTAATACTCTAGATGCATGTTGGATAGCGGTCGATGAGTGGAGTAATAGTAGTAGATGCAGGCAGGAGTCGGTCTACTTGTCTCGGACGTGATGCCTATATGCATGATCATAACTAGATATTCTCATAACTATGCTCAATTCTATCAATTGCTCAACAGTAATTTGTTCACCCACCATAGAATAATTATGCTCTTGAGAGAAGCCACTAGTGAAACCTATGGCCTCCGGGTCTCTTTCTCATCATATTAATCTCCATCACTTTATTATTGCTTTGCTTTTACTTTTTACTTTGCATCTCTATACCAAAAATACCAAAAATATTATTTATCATCTCTATCAAATCTTAATTTCGTAAGTGAGCGTGAAGGGATTGACAACCCCTAAGCGCGTTGGTTATGTTGAGCTATCATTTTTGTGTAGGTACGAGGGACTCGCGCGTAGCCTCCTACTGGATTGATACCTTAGTTCTCAAAAACTGAGGGAAATACTTATGCTACTTTGCTGCATCATCCTCTCCTCTTCGGGGAAATCCAACGCAGTGCTCAGGAGGTAGCAAGAAGAATTTCTGGCGCCGTTGCCGGGGAGGTCTACGCAAAAGTCAACATACCAAGTACCCATCACAATCCCTATCTCCCGCATTACATTATTTGCCATTTGCCTCTCGTTTTCCTCTCCCCCACTTCACCCTTGCCGTTTTATTCGCCCTCTCTCTCTATCTCTATCCTCCCTCTCTTTCTCTATTTGCCTCTTTTGCCCGTTTGCTTTTTGTTTGCTTGTGTGTTAGTTTGTTTGCTTGTCGTCATGGCTAGTCCCTTATCTTCTCCGTTGACCCCTGAGTTCAAAATCTTTCACTTTAAACAAAGGTTAGGAGAAAACCTAAAAGATGCCTGGTTGAGAATAATGGAATCTCATTGTAATTGTACCTCTGAAATAAATCTGAGAATTTTGCTTCGCATTTTTATGTTGGATTAAATATGTCTCATAGACAACTCTTGGATTGTGTTGCCAAAGGCAATTTTATTGAAATCGATCCCCATATTGCACTTGAAATTATAGAAGGTATAGTGGGAAAACTACCTCAACAAAAGGGGCCTCATCCTACTCAGGAAGAGACACAAGTTTTTGACAAAAAATGTGAAGTTACTAAAATCTTGCAGAAATCTCTTGAACCTCTAAAGAACATTAGTGGAAATATTCACTGCATGAATATGTTGATTACCCTTTGCAATAAGCGGTTGGATTCTTTAGATCTAAAAATTTCAGAATATGAAGGGAAACGTAAAGAACCTCCCAGATTCGAGCTTGATTCCGCTAAAAAGTTGAAAACCAAAGATGGCAATACCTAGATCTATTCTTGCTTGTTATGCCTAGCTAGGGGCGTTAAACGATAGCGCTTGTTGGGAGGCAACCCAATTTTATTTTTATTCCTTACTTTTTGCTCCTGTTTAGTAATAAATAATTTATTTAGCCTCTGTTTTGGTTGTGTTTTTTGTGTTTAATTAGTGTTTGTGCCAAGTAGAACCGTTGGGAAGACTTGGAGAAAGTCTTGTTGAACTTGCTGTAAAAAACAGAAACTTTAGCGCTCACGAGAACTGCTGTCATTTTTATTTGGAAAGTGATATTTAGTTAATTACTTTTTCAGATGATTAATAGATAAATTACTCACGTCGAGCAATTTATTTTAGAATTTTTGGGGTTCCAGATCTTGCGCTAGCTACAGATTACTACAGACTGTTCTGTTTTTGACAGATTCTGTTTTTCGTGTGTTGTTTGCTTATTTTGATGAATCTATGGCTAGTTGTCGGTGTACTAGAGTAGGGGTGCCCTATTACCCCGAACTCGTGCACCCAGAAGCAGAAAGTAAACCATATGCTTACGCTGGGGGCTGCGCTGGGGGCTGCTCTGCGAAGTGATGGCCGGGTCCGGCAAGGTAGTCTCGGGCGCGCCTCCTGTCGTCGCAGTGGGATCGTCCTCGATGACCACCACCTGAGCCATGGCCCTCTTTGCCGCCCTCTGGGCCAGAGTCCTGAAAAGGAGAGCCCAGGGAGAATCAGATCCGATGCAAGACAAGATCAGCAAGTTGAAGAACTACAAGAACAAGCAAGGGAATCTTACTCTTCTTCCTCTTCCTCGTCGGAGCTGAGCGCGGAGAGGTCGAAGTTCGGCCCACCTCCGGCGCGACGAGGTGGAGGGGTGGGCTCCCTTGGCCGCTTGGCGGGGACTGCGGCGCCAGCCCGAGACGACCCCGCCCCAGTTGCCACTGCGGCGGGAGGCGCACCCGCGGCGACCGTACTTGCCGCGGTGGAGCGCGTCGCGCGGCGCTGCGGCTGTTGACCAGCTTGCCGCCCTGCTGCGTCCCCGACCCTGCGGAGGCGCCTTCTTGGCTGCACTGGGGACTGCGTTCCGAGCCCTGTTTCCGGCAAGCTCACCGGAGATGGCGGGCCGCTCGCACCCTCGGCGGGCTCACTCAACTCTGCGTCGGGCGGGGCAAGCTCTTCTTCGTCTTCGGGCCACTCCCGCTCAGCAAGACTCATCGCCGATGCCGCGTCCGCTTCCTCCACCATGAACCCAAATTCACCCGCGGCTGTGGCTGCCGCCGCCTCTTCCGCCCTGGTGGCGATGTGTTCCATCTCTTGATCGGTGGTGTCGCGGGTGAGGAGCTTCTTCTCGTCAGCATTGACCGCCACCTCCACTAGGCTGTCGAAGAACTGCTGCACGACGTCGCCGGCGGGCTCTTGCCAAGTTGGAGCGATCCCGTGCGAGTCACACAATGGCATCATTGCGCAGATGCGGTCGCGCGAGGAGTTGTTGCACAGAGGAACGACGCGTGCCGGCAACCTGAACCACTCGGGATGCTGTGGGTCGTGCTTGAATATCTCCTTGAGTATCCCGTCCAACTCTATGACGGTGAAATTGAAGTTGAGGCCTGGGCGCAACCTCATGATATCTGCCGGGCCTCCAAATTCCCAGGCAGGTCTCCCCCTCGCCTGCAGAGGGGCGATGCGCCGGCGAAGGAAATCTGCGCCGACAGCTCCTACAGTCAGCCCGGCAAGCCTAAGACGCAAGATCCGAGTGGTGGCGATCGTCAGCTTGTCGTCGTCCACGGACAGAGCGCTCCAGTCATTGCCACGCACTGCTGGGGCTTGGCGCAGGGCGGTGAACGACTGTGGGCTCTCTTCTACAACCCAGCACCAATCTGCTCTCCACCCGTCCCACTTGCTGCGGAGCTCCCCCTCCAGATAGGTCTCCTTCTTGCCGGCCCGCGATATCCAGGCGATCCCGCCGGCGAGAGGTTCCCCTCTCTCGACACGAGGCATAAAGAAATGGCGGAAGAGAGCTACGTTGGGGTGGACTCCGACAAAGTTCTCGCATAGATGGGCGAAAACTGCCATGGTCAAAACGGCGTTGGGGGTAAAATCAAGGAGGTGGAGCCCGTAGGTGTTCATGATATCACAGAAGAAATCAGAGAATGGCGGGCAGAGCCCGCAGTAGAAGAACACGGCGAAGAAAGGATATCCGCCAACTGGAGCTGCTTGCAAGGCGACGGCGGAGAGTACCTTCGTGCGCGGATGCGCCCGTGTCTCCGTCGACCAGAAGAGATAGTACCACTCCCTCAGATCCTTTGCAGAGAGCTCGGGGAGGAAGGTGGCCCGCTCTTTCCGCAGCGCCTCAAGCCGCTGCGCTTCGGTCGACTTCACAGCTTTCGTGGCCTTCCCCTTTCCGGGCTTCGGAGCCATGGCGAAGGCGGTGGGGGAGATCGACGGCGCCGGTAGTGGCAGCGGCGACGGGAGCGGAGCGCTGCTCCTTTTCGACTTTGGAAGCGGAGGAGGGCGGCGGAGGTTTCTGAGATTGCAACAGCGAATGACGAAGATGGAGGAAATGCCCCTGTTTCCCCTGCTTATAAAGAGGGACGGGGCGGACGTTTCGTCCTTCCAAATAAACAACCTCCCACGATCTCTCCCACGACGCCGCGTTTGACGTGTGCCGTTCTGGGCGTGCGCGGTGGGAGCGGAGTTAGATTCGGCGTGACCTAGGCCGCGCGTGCCCGTGCACTGTTTTGGGCCTGGCCCAACAACGCTCGGCACCGTGTATGGCCCAGGACCGGGGGCTCCTGTCGGTGTACTAGAGTAGGGGTACCCTATTACCCCGAACTCGTGCACGGGCAGTTGCAACGCCCCGCGGCAAGGCTTGCCGGGTGACCGCCAAGACCCTCCGTGGTTCCCTTGAAGACCATTCAAGAACAAAGTACTCAAACCAAGACCCCGGCAAGAGGAGCTTGCCGGGAAGGCCAATCAAGGCCCCGGCAAGAGGAGCTTGCCGGGAAGGCCAACCAAGGCCCCGGCAAGAGGATCTTGCCGGGAAGAGACAAGACCCCGGCAAGAGGAGCTTGCCGGGAAGGCCACTCAAGGCATATCAAGAAAGCTTGCCGCGACGCGCCCTGCGTCCCGGCAAGATCCGGCGAGCGACAAGCTTCCGCACGCGACAAGACGACGACCGCGGCAAGGGGCTTGCCGCGGGGAACCCCCACTTCGTGCCCGCGCTCCAGCACACCTTCTAACGTGTCGCTCTAGGACTCTCCCAAGCACACATGGCAGGAGGCCGTGCAGCTAGGGGTACGTGGTGGCAAGCGGAGATGAAGAGAAGGCCATCGTGGCAAACGGTGGCGCTCCTAACGGTCACCTTTTGCACTGTTTAGGAGACTCAGACAGGCATTTAATGCCCTTGTCCCCTGCCGTCAGAGTTAGGTAGGGCGCACTGTATCCACAGTAGCGGTAGCTACACCTACCGCATCCTTTTCCATTTTTACCCTTCTAGTCTACGTTGCCACCTGTCGGTGACCCCTTGAAAGTATAAAAGGAGGCCCAGGCGCAACGTAGAGGGGGGAGCGGGTTAAGCTGGTTCAGCGGGGATCGGCCGGTTCGGCTCATTCGAGACACCAGAAACACACCCACGCTCAGTCCGATAGTGTCGATCGCTCCTGAGCAAAGATTCAATACACACAAACAAGCAGCAGTATGGTTTTACGCATCCGTGCGGCCCGAAGCTGGGTAAAATCGCCCGCGTGCACTGCCTCGATCCGCTCTTTGTGCGCTCTCCGCCTCCCACCGAACCGAAAGGGGCCCTGTCCCCATAGGTGTTGGTGGATCAGTACCCCCCGACATCTCCGGCGCGCCAGGTAGGGGGCGTCGAGATTGTGCGAATCCGATCCGGCGTGCACGCAAGCTAAATCTTCATCGTCTTCATCGACATGCCACCGAAGAAGAAGGATTCGGAGGCAGCTGTTCCGTCTGCGTCGCTCCCACCGCCTCCGGAGCAAACGGGTGGTGGAGTGGACGCCGGCGGAGGAATGGGCGTCGACGAGGGTGCCCACAGCGCTGCCAAGTCCAAGGACAAGGCGGCACAGACCTCGGCGTCCATGCGCGCACCGCGTCCCTCTCAGGAGGCGCGGGACCAGCAGCGTCATAGCGTTCGCAGCGCCATACGTCCGCTGACCCAAGATCAAGCTGGTGGTTCGCGTGGCATTCAAGACCAGCATGCACGCCAGCATGCTGGCCCCAGCGAGGTGCGGTCGCCGGGACGGGACGCTGCTCCTTCTAACTTGGTTAGGAGTCCGAGCACGCCCCTCTCCTCGCACCGTTCACCTCCGCCGCCCACCACCCCAGCAGAAGCCTTGGCGCGGGCCCAGCTGCTCCTGGACTATCCTCCGACGGCGGACAAGATCGACGAATGGAGGGCCACTATCCAGAGCCTCATCGGCTTCGCCAACGGCGACACGGCGCGGCGACCAAGCACCTCGCTGCCGCGGCAGGACAACCGGACGCGAGCCGATGGCAACAAGACTGAGGGAGGTGCGACTTCCATGCACTCTCCACTACGAAGGCCAAAATCGCCGACTCGCCGGGTCCACCCCAACAGCGGCTCCACCGCGTCGTTGGACCCACGAGCTCGTCGCGACCAGCGCCAAGTTCTCCATGAACGACAACAAGAAGACGCTCGAACCCGCAGCGAACGCCGAAGAGAAGCGCGACGTCAATCCGACAAGTGCGCTGGGCTCTCTGTTGACATGCATGCGCCAGGGGAACTAGGCGATCTGCCGTACACGGTAGGTTGTCCTGCGTTCACCCATGAGCTGCGGCAAGTCCAGTGGCCCAGCACAAAGAATTTCAAGCCATACGTGCCGGAGAAGTACGACGGCAAGACGCACCCGTCGGAGTTCCTCAGCATCTACACCATTGCGGTGCAGGCTGCCAGGGGACGAGATGACAAGATACTTGCCAACTACTTCCCGCTGGTGCTCAAGCCCAATGTCAGATCCTGGCTCATGCACTTGCTGGACAACTCCATATCCTCCTGGGCTGATCTGTGCCATCAGTTTGTCGGCGCCTTTACAGGCGGCCACAAGCCACATGGCCAAGAGAGCGATCTTCATCTGCTCGCCCAGAAGGAAGGAGAGCCATCGCGCAAGTACATTCAGAGATTCAGCCGTGTACAGCACAACATCCCAAACATCCACCCCGCCGCGATAATTAGCGTGTTCCATCAGAACGTGCGAAACCGAAGGATGAGGGAGGAGATGGCGATGTGTAAAATCAGAGACGTCGGTGAGCTTTATGCCCTGGCTGACAAGTGTGCACGCGCTGAAGAGGGGAGGAGGCTCCCCGGAGAGGGTACAGGAGCAGGAGGATCTGACAGTGAGGATGCCGCCCCGGCAAGGAAAGGCCGGCGGCAGAACAACATAAGGAATAAGGGTAAGGAAGTGCTAGCTGTCGAGCAGACCGGCAACGGAGGTGGCGCCAAGGAAGCTAAGGCTGGTGGCTCCGACAAGGAGGCCCACATTTGACGTTGCCGATTTTCCATTGCCCTACAATGGGATCCTTGGCCGTCCAGCGCTCGCCAAGTTTATGGCAGCCTCTCACTATGCATACAACGTGCTCAAAATGCCAGGCCCGATAAGTGTCATCTCTGTCCCCGGCGACAAGAAGGATGCCCTTATCTGCACCGACAAGATCTACCGGGAAGCAGCAGCCGTAGCTGATCACCACACGCTTGCCGCTGAAGCTCCCGGGGGGAAGAAGAAGGCCAAGTCCGGCAAGAGCTCTGATGCCCACTCCGGCAAGCGCACCTCTTCGGAGTGCTGCGCTACCGTCGAGGACGCACCATCGAGCTCCACCGGCAAGTGCAAGAAGACGATGACAGCTCCACCCGAGACCAAGAAGGTGTCCGCCAAGCAGGACGGCACTGGTGGTACCTTCACCATCAGTGCCACGCTTGACCCCAAATAGGAAAGCGCGCTCATTGCTTTCCTGCGGGCGAATGCCGACGTGTTTGCATGGCAACCGTCAGATATCCCTGGTGTTCCCAGGAAAGTAATCGAGCACCACCTTGCCGTCTGTCCTCATGCGCGGCCCGTCAAGCAGAGAGTCAGGAAGCAGGCGGTGGAGCGCCAAGAGTTCATTGCAGAAGAGATCAGGAAACTGGAAGCAGCAGGCCTTGTCAGAGGAGTGCTCCATCCCACGTGGTTGGCCAATCCTGTAGTCGTGCGCAAGGCAAACGGGAAATGGAGGCTTTGTATAGACTTCACTGATGTCAATAAAGCTTGTCCCAAAGATCCATTTCCCTTGCCGCGCATTGACCAGATTGTTGACTTCACAGCTGGATGTGATTTGCTTTCATTTCTTGATGCATATTCAGGATACCATCAAATCTTCATGGCAGAAGAGGATGAGGAAAAAACCGCATTTATGAACCCTTGCAGCACATACTGTTTTGTACGGATGCCCTTTGGGTTGAAGAATGCTGGTTCAACATTTGCAAGAGTAGTCCATGTCGCTTTTGGGCCACAGGTACACAGAAATGTGGAAGCCTACATGGATGATATAGTGGTCAAGAGCAAGGACAAGGCTACCCTGATCCAAGATTTAGAAGAAACTTTTGCAAATCTACGCAAGATCAACCTCAAGCTCAACCCCGAGAAGTGCGTGTTTGGAGTCCCTTCCGGCAAGCTTCTCGGGTTCTTTGTGTCTCAGCGGGGAATTGAAGCCAACCCCGACAAGATTAAGGCCATCGAGCAGATTGGAGCACCGAAGCGCGTCAAGGATGTGCGAAGGCTTGCCGGTTGCGTGGCTGCTCTCAGCAGGTTTATCTCTAAGTCTGCTGAGCGCGCCCTGCCGTTTTTCAAAATATTGAAAAAGGCAGGTCCAATGAAATGGACTCCGGAAGCGGAGGCTGCGCTGCAGGACTTGAAGAGGTACCTGTCCTCCACTCCAATACTTGTCGCACCTAAGCCACAAGAGAAGTTGCTGTTGTACCTAGCGGCAACCAATCAAGTGGTTAGTGCTGCGTTAGTAGCGGAGAGGGAGGCGGACGATGAGCCAGCGACCGCGACAAGTGAATCCAGCGACAAGCAGGGGGCTTCTCCGACAAGCTCTGGTCTCGACAAAGATGAATCTGCACAGACGTGCAAGGAGGTGCAGAAGAAGATGGTGCAGCGCCCAGTTTACTTTGTCAGCTCCCTCCTCCAGGGGGCTAGGTCGAGGTACTCTGGTGTGCAAAAATTGCTTTTCGGCCTTCTCATGGCCTCGAGAAAGCTGCGCCATTACTTCCAGGCACACGAGATCACAGTTGTCACTCGCTTTCCGCTGAAGAGGATACTACAGAATCTAGAAGCAATAGGCAGGATTGTCGAGTGGGCATTGGAACTGTCAAGCTTTGGCCTCAAGTTTGAGAGCACTTCAACTATCCAAAGCAGAGCATTGGCAGAGTTCATAGCAGAGTGGACGCCAACCCCAGACGAAGAAATTCCAGAGACAAGCACCCCCGTCAAAGAGACAAGCAAAGAGTGGCTAATGTACTTTCATGGTGCCTTCTCACTGCAAGGCGCCAGTGCTGGCGTGCTGCTTGTTGCACCCACCAGAGAGCACCTCAAGTACGTAGTCCAGATGCACTTTCCCAAAGAGCAAGCAACCAACAACACTGCAGAGTATGAAGGATTGCTTGCCGGTCTCATAATCGCAGCCGACCTTGGGATCAAGAAGCTCATTATCAGGGGTGACTCACAGCTTGTCGTCCGCCAAGTGAACAAGAACTACCAGAGTCCGTTGATGGAAGCATATGTTGATGAAGTGAGGAAGCTAGAAGAACGCTTTGACGGCCTACAAATGGAGCATATCCCAAGAGCTCAGAACGACATTGCTGATGGCCTGTCAAAATGCGCTGCACTAAAGTTGCCTGTGGAACCAGGGATCTTTGTGCTCAAGCTGACTCAACCATCCGTGACACCATCAACAGGACAGAATAAGAAGAGGAAGTTGGTTTCTGGTGAGTACTTTCCGGCAGAGCTCCCCAAAGCCGCCGCCAAGAAAGTCCCCAATATCAACACCAAGGATGCTAAGGGGCAGTCTGCTCCGGCAAACCTTATGGTTTGTTCCGTCGAAGCAAACGCTCCCGACAAGTTTTGCTCCGGCAAGCTTGCCGGGGAATATCACGCTCCGGCAGAACCACAGGTTCTTGCCGTAGAAGCGGATGTTCCCGCAGCAATAGATATGCCTTTAGTCCTTGTTGTCGAGCCGCAAGCTCCAGCATGGGCGCAGCAAATTGTCCGTTTCCTTCAGACAGGAGAGCTTCCCGAAGAGCAAGAAGAAGCTGAAAAAGTAGCCCGGCAGTCAAGTATGTACAAGTTTGTCGACAGCACACTGTACAGAATAAGACTCAACGGTGTGAAATTGAAGTGCATTCGCCGGGAAGATGGACAACAGCTGTTGGCAGAGATACATGGAGGCATATGTGGTCACCACATTGGCGCAAGAGCACTTGTCGGCAAAGCATTCCGACAAGGCTTCTTCTGGCCGACAGCCCTCCAGGATGCAACTGCACAAGTAACCAAATGTGAAGCGTGCCAGTTCCATTCCAAACAGATACACCAGCCAGCTCAAGCTCTCCAGACGATCCCTTTATCCTGGCCATTTTCGGTCTGGGGGCTCGACATCCTCGGCCCCTTCCCCCGAGCTGTCGGGGGCTTTGAATTCTTGTACGTTGCAATCGACAAGTTCACAAAGTGGCCGGAAGTGGAACAAGTGAGGAAGGAGATAGCACAGTCAGCAGTCAAGTTCTTCAGGTTGATTGTTTGCCGTTTCGGGATCCCTAACAGGATCATCACCGACAACGGCACGCAATTTACGAGCCGCACCTTCATGCAGTACGTCCAAGATCTTGGCGCCAAGGTCTGCTTCGCTTCTGTTGCTCATCCAAGAAGCAACGGTCAAGCGGAGAGGGCAAATGCTGAAGTGCTGCGAGGCCTCAAGACTAGAACTTTCGACAGGCTGCACAAGTGCGGAAGAAACTGGATCGAGGAGCTGCCGGTGGTTCTTTGGTCGATCAGGACGACGCCAAATCGAGCCACTGGCCAGACACCCTTCGCTCTAGTCTATGGAGCGGAGGCAGTTCTCCCCACGGAACTCGTATACGGGTCACCTCGAGTGCTCGCTTATGATGAGCTCGAGCAAGAGCAGCTGCGGCAAGATGACGCGCTGCTCCTTGAGGAAGACCGTCTCCAGGCTGCTGTGCGAGCTGCTCGCTACCAGCAAGCTCTGCGCCGCTACCATAGCCGCAGAGTCAATGCCAGGAGTCTCGAGGAAGGCGACCTTGTTCTTCGGCACGTTCAGTCGGCCAAGAATTCTAACAAGTTGACGCCGAAGTGGGAAGGCCCTTATCGGGTGAAACAAGTCACTAGGCCCGGCGCTGTCCACCTTGAGACCGAAGATGGCATTCCGGTGAGCAACTCCTGGAACATCGAGCATCTTCGTAAGTTTTACCCGTAAGGCGCGGTTGTCGGACCTTGTCCGGCAACCACCTTTCTGTACAAGTCTTGCCGCTGTTGCATGTAATCCTTTGTACAGAGCCGGGCGCAGACCCCGTGCACTAGTAAAGTTCATGTGCCCCGCACATCTTGTTAGTTTCCTTATGCTATAATCCTTTTTCGCATATGTTATCTGACACTTTGTGCAGCACCAGACCCCGGTAAGCGATAACGAGCCCAAGGCTCCATATCATTACTTTATTTCTCTGTCTCTTTCTCAAAAGAAGGAAGGTTCCCTCGCCCACAAGGTTTACCGGGGGGGAAGGAGAAGATAATGGTGTGGACCAGGCCGTTCAAAAAAGTTTCTCCTTGCCGGGAAGCAGACGACAGAAAAGCTAAGTTGCTAAAGCTGGAGCAATCAGTTTTTTTAAGTTTTTGAGTTATTTTCCTTGAACGACCGTGCTTTGTATGGAAAACCTCTGCGCGGAGGAACCAATTTGCAGCTAGCTGCGCCCTTACTTTGTTTCGAGTCCGCTCAACAACTTAAGTGAGCTGCTAGCGCCCTTAATTTGCTTCGAGTCCGCTCAGCAACTTAAATGAGCCGCTAGCGCCCTTACTTTGTTTCGAGTCCGCTCAACAACTTAAGTGAGCTGCAATTAGTTGCGGCAAGGTTGCTTGTCGGTAGCGACCCCGCCAGCAGGCTGCTGAAGTTCCGCACTCGGCGCTCGCGGCAAGGGTGCCTGCACCGGTAAGTTTCCCTAGAAAGCGTAGGGCAGGACCATACAAAGCCAAGAGTCGAGTAAAGGATGTAACACAGCAATTTTTTGCCTAATATAGAGTTATATTACAAGAATAACTTGTCGCGCCTCTAATAAAGTGTTCCCATGACATGACTGGCAGCGACAAGAAAAGAAGAAAACGGACGGCCTAATCTACGCGACCGCCGTCAACCCTTTTGACCTCGTTCACCCTGTCCACAATGGGTGTGACGAGGGCCTTAAGTGCATCAAGATCAGCGTCCGCCGGCAGCTTCTTGAGGACGTTGGTGAGGTTGAGGCCCGGATTGCGGAAGGCCACCTTCACCGGCACCTTCTCCAGAACTCCAGCACAAATCGAGCGTGACTCGTCGGCCAACTGCTTTGGGATCCATTCCCGGAGTTGCTGGAGCGCCGCCGCCACGCCTTTGAAGAACAGAGTGAGCTTGGCGCTGGGTTGGAGGTACTCGTCGGAGGAGTACCCGAAGCCTTCCACCCCCAATTGCACCAGCTCCTCTTTGATAACTGCAGCAATGTTCACGAGGCCCTCCATCCAGAGCTCTACAGTATCTCTGAGAAGATTCTGGGTTTCGGCGGCCCTCGCTAGCAGCGCCTCGTTGGCCTCAATGTCCTTCTTCAAGTCTGCCTCCCGTTTTTTGGCGCTGTCCAACGTCTCCGTCAAGGTGGCCAGCTTCAGCGTCAGATCGATGTTGGAATCCTTGGCGGCGCTCAATTCCTTGCCCCTCTCGGCGAGTCGGCCCTGCAGCTCACCGTGGGCAAGGGCGTCCTTCTCGCGCTCTAGCTTGAGGGCGGCAAGCTCTTCGCCACCAACCTTCAGATCAGTTTCTAGCTGCGCCACCTTTTCCTCCAATTCTTTCTTGGCGGCCTCGGCAGCCGCAGCCGTATCCTTTGCCTCTTGGAGCATCCCGCCAAGTGCCCGTTCGCGCGCGGCAAGCTCCTCTTCGTGGCTGTCGAGGTTCACTTTCCGCTGAGTCAGCTCGCCTTCGCGCGCGTACAGCTTCTCGCCGGTGAGCCGCTGCTGCTCTTCAGCTTCGGCCTTCTCGAGGAGGAAGGCCTTCCGCTCCTCAGCAAGCTGCTCCCGCTCCTCCGCCAAGGCCCGGAGAGTTTCTTGGCGAAGACCCCGGAGCTCCTCCGCACGCTTCTCTATGTCCACGCTCGCCCTCGCGGCAAGCGCTTCCCGGGACTCCAACTTGACTTGACGGGCGCGGTAGAGCGCCAGCAGCCTCCGCAGCAGCCGCTCCTCCTCGGGCTCTTCACTGCTGCTTCCCGGCGCGTCGACGATCGACAACCCGGCGGAGGCAAGCACCTCCCCATCCAGAGCTTCTCCTTCCACCGGCGCCCTGGAGCTCGACGCCCAGGGGAGCTTGATGAAGAAGCCCTCGCCAGCCTTCAGATAGGCGCGGGCTGGGGCTCCTCGGAGCCTGGCGCCGCGGCAGCGGCGGAGGGATCAGCGGTCGGTGCAGCGCCTGACGCTCCTGCGGCCTCAGGGCTGTCAGTGCGATCGCCAGATCCCCCGCCAGCTTCCTCGGCGGCAGCCTTGGCGGCCTCTTCGCCGGCGGGCACGTCAGCGCCGGCTCTTTCTTTGGTGGTCGCGGCATCATCAGTATTGCCGCACGCGTCCTCCTCGCCGCCCGCTTCGGTCTCCATCGGATCTGCGGAGGGTGGGTCTGACGACCGGAGAAGAAGGAGAAATCAAACAAGTATCCGAGAAAAAAATCAGCAGAAGACTACAAGGAAAGTTTCAGGCAAGAAGGACTACCTGTGCTGGGATCTGCTGTCATGACCTCCACCGCCGGGGGATCTTTGGCGCTGTCCCTTGCCAGAGACTCCCCCCTTGCCGGAGACTCCTCCCTTGCCGGAGGTCGCTTCCTTGCCGGAGAACGCTCCCTTGCCGGGGAGTCCGCCCTTGGCGGCGTAGTCGAAGCAGACGACGAGTCAGAAGAGATCACCATGCCCTCCTGATGAAGCTGTTCTGCTCCTGCACAAACAAAACAGAGATCGGATGTCAACAAAGGAAAAGAGCAACCACGCGCACCCAGAAGCAGAAAGTAAACCATATGCTTACGCTGGGGGCTGCGCTGGGGGCTGCTCTGCGAAGTGATGGCCGGGTCCGGCAAGGTAGTCTCGGGCGCGCCTCCTGTCGTCGCAGTGGGATCGTCCTCGATGACCACCACCTGAGCCATGGCCCTCTTCGCCGCCCTTTGGGCCAGAGTCCTGAAAAGGAGAGCCCAGGGTGAATCAGATCCGATGCAAGACAAGATTAGCAAGTTGAAGAACTACAAGAACAAGCAAGGGAATCTTACTCTTCTTCCTCTTCCTCGTCGGAGCTGAGCGCGGAGAGGTCGAAGTTCGGCCCACCTCCGGCGCGACGAGGTGGAGGGGTGGGCTCCCTTGGCCGCTTGGCGGGGACTACGGCGCCAGCCCGAGACGACCCCGCCCCAGTTGCCACTGCGGCGGGAGGCGCACCCGCGGCGACCGTACTTGCCGCTATGGAGCGCGTCGCGCGGCGCTGCGGCTGTTGACCAGCTTGCCGCCCTGCTGCGTCCCCGACCCTGCGGAGGCGCCTTCTTGGCTGCACTGGGGGCTGCGTTCCGAGCCCTGTTTCCGGCAAGCTCACCGGAGATGGCGGGCCGCTCGCACCCTCGGCGGGCTCACTCAACTCTGCGTCGGGCGGGGCAAGCTCTTCTTCGTCTTCGGGCCACTCCCGCTCAGCAAGACTCATCGCCGATGCCGCGTCCGCTTCCTCCACCATGAACCCAAATTCACCCGCGGCTGTGGCTGCCGCCGCCTCTTCCGCCCTGGTGGCGATGTGTTCCATCTCTTGATCGGTGGTGTCGCGGGTGAGGAGCTTCTTCTCGTCAGCATTGACCGCCACCTCCACTAGGCTGTCGAAGAACTGCTGCACGACGTCGCCGGCGGGCTCTTGCCAAGTTGGAGCGATCCCGTGCGAGTCACACAACGGCATCATTGCGCAGATGCGGTCGCGCGAGGAGTTGTTGCACAGAGGAACGACGCGTGCCGGCAACCTGAACCACTCGGGATGCTGTGGGTCGTGCTTGAATATCTCCTTGAGTATCCCGTCCAACTCTATGACGGTGAAATTGAAGTTGAGGCCTGGGCGCAACCTCATGATATCTGCCGGGCCTCCAAATTCCCAGGCAGGTCTCCCCCTCGCCTGCAGAGGGGCGATGCGCCGGCGAAGGAAATCTGCGCCGACAGCTCCTACAGTCAGCCCGGCAAGCCTAAGACGCAAGATCCGAGTGGTGGCGATCGTCAGCTTGTCGTCGTCCACGGACAGAGCGCTCCAGTCATTGCCACACACTGCTGGGGCTTGGCGCAGGGCGGTGAACGACTGCGGGCTCTCTTCTACAACCCAGCACCAATCTGCTCTCCACCCGTCCCACTTGCTGCGGAGCTCCCCCTCCAGATAGGTCTCCTTCTTGCCGGCCCGCGATATCCAGGCGATCCCGCCGGCGAGAGGTTCCCCTCTCTCGACACGAGGCATAAAGAAATGGCGGAAGAGAGCTACGTTGGGGTGGACTCCGACAAAGTTCTCGCATAGATGGGCGAAAACTGCCATGGTCAAAACGGCGTTGGGGGTAAAATCAAGGAGGTGGAGCCCGTAGGTGTTCATGATATCACAGAAGAAATCAGAGAATGGCGGGCAGAGCCCGCAGTAGAAGAACACGGCGAAGAAAGGATATCCGCCAACTGGAGCTGCTTGCAAGGCGACGGCGGAGAGTACCTTCGTGCGCGGATGCGCCCGTGTCTCCGTCGACCAGAAGAGATAGTACCACTCCCTCAGATCCTTTGCAGAGAGCTCGGGGAGGAAGGTGGCCCGCTCTTTCCGCAGCGCCTCAAGCCGCTGCGCTTCGGTCGACTTCACAGCTTTCGTGGCCTTCCCCTTTCCGGGCTTCGGAGCCATGGCGAAGGCGGTGGGGGAGATCGACGGCGCCGGTAGTGGCAGCGGCGACGGGAGCGGAGCGCTGCTCCTTTTCGACTTTGGAAGCGGAGGAGGGCGGCGGAGGTTTCTGAGATTGCAACAGCGAATGACGAAGATGGAGGAAATGCCCCTGTTTCCCCTGCTTATAAAGAGGGACGGGGCGGACGTTTCGTCCTTCCAAATAAACAACCTCCCACGATCTCTCCCACGACGCCGCGTTTGACGTGTGCCGTTCTGGGCGTGCGCGGTGGGAGCGGAGTTAGATTCGGCGTGACCTAGGCCGCGCGTGCCCGTGCACTGTTTTGGGCCTGGCCCAACAACGCTCGGCACCGTGTATGGCCCAGGACCGGGGGCTCCTGTCGGTGTACTAGAGTAGGGGTACCCTATTACCCCGAACTCGTGCACGGGCAGTTGCAGCGCCCCGCGGCAAGGCTTGCCGGCTGACCGCCAAGACCCTCCGTGGTTCCCTTGAAGACCATTCAAGAACAAAGTACTCAAACCAAGACCCCAGCAAGAGGAGCTTGCCGGGAAGGCCAATCAAGGCCCCGGCAAGAGGAGCTTGCCGGGAAGGCCAACCAAGGCCCCGGCAAGAGGATCTTGCCGGGAAGAGACAAGACCCCGGCAAGAGGAGCTTGCCGGGAAGGCCACTCAAGGCATATCAAGAAAGCTTGCCGCGACGCGCCCTGCGTCCCGGCAAGATCCAGCGAGCGACAAGCTTCCGGACGCGACAAGACGACGACCGCGGCAAGGAGCTTGCCGCGGGGAACCCCCACTTCGTGCCCGCGCTCCAGCACACCTGCTAATGTGTCGCTCTAGGACTCTCCCAAGCACACGTGGCAGGAGGCCGTGCAGCTAGGGGTACGTGGTGGCAAGCGGAGATGAAGAGAAGGCCATCGTGGCAAACGGTGGCGCTCCTAACGGTCACCTTTTGCACTGTTTAGGAGACTCAGACAGGCATTTAATGCCCTTGTCCCCTGCCGTCAGAGTTAGGTAGGGCGCACTGTATCCACAGTAGCGGTAGCTGCACCTACCGCATCCTTTTCCATTTTTACCCTTCTAGTCTACGTTGCCACCTGTCGGTGACCCCTTGAAAGTATAAAAGGAGGCCCAGGCGCAACGTAGAGGGGGGAGCGGGTTAAGCTGGTTCAGCGGGGGTCGGCCGGTTCGGCTCATTCGAGACACCAGAAACACACCCACGCTCAGTCCGGTAGCATCGATCGCTCCTGAGCACAGATTCAATACACACAAACAAGCAGCAGTAGGGTTTTACGCATCCGTGTGGCCCGAAGCTGGGTAAAATCGCCCGCGTGCACTGCCTCGATCCGCTCTTTGTGCGCTCTCCGCCTCCCACCGAACCGAAAGGGGCCCTGTCCCCATAGGTGTTGGTGGATCAGTACCCCCCGACACTAGTAAAATAGTTTATAATCCATAGAGAAGTTGGAATACAGTAGGTTTAACACCAATATATATATATATATATATATATATATATATATATCTATAGAATGAGTTCATTACAGTACCTTTAAGTGGTCTTTTGTTTTCTTTTGCTAACGGAGCTCACGAGTTTTCTACTTTAAGTTTTGTGTTGTGAAGTTTTCAAGTTTTGGGTAAAGATTTGATGGACTATGGAACAAGGAGTGGCAAGAACCTAAGCTTGGGGATGCCCATGGCACCCCCAAGATAATCTAAGGACACCTAAAAGCCAAAGCTTGGGGATGCCCCGGAAGGCATCCCCTCTTTTGTCTACTTCTATCGGTAACTTTACTTGGAGCTATATTTTTATTCACCACATGATATGTGTTTTGCTTGGAGCATCTTTTATGATTTGAGTCTTTGCTTATTAGTCTACCACAATCATCCTTGATGTACACACCTTTTGAGAGAACCATACATGATTTGGAATTTGATAGAATACTCTATGTGCTTCACTTATATCTTTTGAGCTTTATAGTTTTGCTCTAGTGCTTCACTTATATCTTTTAGAGCACGGTGGTGGATTTGTTTTATAGAAACTATTGATCTCTCATGCTTCACTTAGATTATTTTGAGAGTCTTAATAGCATGGTAATTTTCTTAAAATCCTAATATGCTTGGTATGCAAGATTAATAATAAAACTTTCTTATGAGTGTGTTGAATACTAAGAAAAGTTTGATGCTTGATGATTGTTTTGAGATATGGAGGTAATAATATCAAAGTCATTCTAGTTGATTAGTTGTGAAATTGAGAAATACTTGTGTTGAGGTTTGCAAGTCACGTAGCATGCACGTATGGTAAATGTTATGCAACAAATTTGAAACATGAGGTGTTATTTGATTGTCCTCCTTATGAGTGGCGGTCGGGAACGGGTGATGGTCTTTTCCTACCAATCTATCCCCCTAGGAGCATGCGCGTAGTGCTAAGGTTTTTGATGACTTGTAGACTTTTGCAATAAGTATGTGAGTTCTTTATGACTAATGTTGAGTCCATGGATTATACGCACTCTCACCCTTCCATCCTTGCTAGCCTCTTCGGTACCGTGCATTGCCCTTTCTCACATTGAGAGTTGGCGCAAACTTCGCCGGTGCATCCAAACCCCGTGATATGATACGCTCTTTCACACATAAACCTCCTTATATCTTCCTCAAAACAGCCACCATACCTACCTATTATGGCATTTCATAGCCATTCCAAGATATATTGCCATGCAACTTTCCATCATTCTGTTCATCATGACACATTCATCATTGTCATATTGCTTAGCATGATCATGTAGTTGACATAGTATTTGTGGCAAAGCCACTGTTCATAATTCTTTCATACATGTCACTCTTGGTTCATTGCATATCCCAGTACACCACCGGAGGCATTCATATAGAGTCATCTTTGTTCTAGTATCGAGTTGTAATCATTGAGTTGTAAATAAATAGAAGTGTGATGATCATCGTTATTAGAGCATTGTCCCAAGTGAGGAATAAAAAAAGAAAAATAAAGGCCATAAAAAAGAGAAAGGCCATAAAAAAAGAAAAGGCCCAAAAAATGAGAGAAAAAGAGAGAAGGGACAATGTTACTATCCTTTTACCACACTTGTGCTTCAAAGTAGCACCATGATCTTGATAGTAGAGAGTCTCTCATGTTATCACTTTCATATACTAGTGGGAATTTTTCATTATAGAACTTGGCTTGTATATTCCAACAATGGGCCTCCTCAAGTGCCCTAGGTCTTCGTGAGCAAGCAAGTTGGATGCACACCCACTAGTTTCTTTTGTTGAGCTTTCATACATTTATAGCTCTGGTGCATCCGTTGCATGGCAATCCCTACTCCTTGCATTAACGTCAATCGCTGGGCATCTCCATAGCCCATTGATTAGCCTCGTTGATGTGAGACTTCCTCTTTTTTTGTCTTCTCCGCATAACCCCCTCATTATATTCTATTCCACCCATAGTGCTATGTCCATGGCTCGCGCTCATATATTGCGTGAAAGTTTATAGGTTTGAGATTACTAAAGTATGAAACAATTGCTTGGCTTGTCATCGGGGTTGTGCATGATGAGAGCATTCTTGTGTGACGAAAATGAAACATGACTAAACTATATGATTTTGTAGGGATGACCTTTCTTTGGCCATGTTATTTTGAGAAGACATAGTTGCTTAGTTAGTATGCTTGAAGTATTATCATTTTTATGTCAATATGAACTTTTGTCTTGAATCTTTTGGATCTGGATATTCATACCACAATTAAGAAGAATTACATTAAAATTATACTAAGTAGCACTCCGCATCAAAAATTCTATTATTATCATTTACCTACTCGAGGACGAGCAGGAATTAAGCTTGGGGATGCTTGATACGTCTCCAACGTATCTATAATTTTTGATTGCTCCATGCTATATTATCTACTGTTTTGGACTATATTGGGCTTTATTTTCCACTTTTATATTGTTTTTGGGACTAACCTATTAACCGGAGGCCCAGCCTAGAATTGTTGTTTTTTTGCCTATTTCAGTGTTTCGGAGAAACAGAATATCAAACGGAGTCCAAACGGAATGAAACCTTCGAAAACGTGATTTTCTCATCAGATAAGATCCAAGAGACTTGGACCCTCCATCAAGAAAGCCACGAGGCGGACACGAGGGTGGAGGGCGCCCCCCTAGGGCGCGCCCCCTGCCTCGTGGGCCCCTCGAAGCTCCACCGACGTACTTCTTCCTCCTATATATACCTACGTACCCCCAAACGATCGGGGACGGAGCCAAAAACCTAATTCCACCACTGCAACTTTCTGTATCCACGAGATCCCATCTTGGGGCCTGTTTCGGAGCTCCGCCGGAAGGGGCGTCGATCCTGGAGGGCTTCTACATCATCATCCAAGCCCCTCCGATGAAGTGTGAGTAGTTTACTTCAGACCTACGGGTCCATAGTTAGTAGCTAGAAGGCTTCTTCTCTCCTTTTGTATCTCAATACAGTGTTCTCCCCCTCTCTTGTGGAGATCTATTCGATGTAATCTTATTTTTGCAGTGTGTTTGTTGAGACCGATGAATTGTGGGTTTATGATCAAGTCTATCTATGAATAATATTTGAATCTTCTCTGGATTCTTTTATGTATGATTGGTTATCTTTGCAAGTCTCTTCGAATTATCAGTTTGGTTTGGCCTACTAGATTGGTTGTTCTTGCCATGGGAGAAGTGCTTAGCTTTGGGTTCGATCTTGCGGTGTCCTTTCCCAGTGACAGAAGGGGCAGCAAGGCACGTATTGTATTGTTGCCATCAAGGATAACAAGATGGTTTTTTTTATCATATTGCATGAAACTATCCCTCTACATCATGTCATCTTGCTTAAGGCGTTACTCTGTTTTTAACTTAATACTCTAGATGCATGCTGGATAGCGGTCGATGAGTGGAGTAATAGTAGTAGATGCAGGCAGGAGTCGGTCTACTTGTCTCGGACATGATGCCTATATACATGATCATACCTAGATATTCTCATAACTATGCTCAATTCTATCAATTGCTCAACAGTAATTTGTTCACACACCGTAGAATAATTATGCTCTTGAGAGAAGCCACTAGTGAAACCTATGGGCCCCGGGTCTCTTTCTCATCATATTAATCTCCATCACTTTATTATTGCTTTGCTTTTACTTTGCTTTTACTTTTTACTTTGCATCTCTATACCAAAAATACCAAAAATATTATTTATCATCTCTATCAGATCTCACTTTCGTAAGTGACCGTGAAGGGATTGACAACCCCTAAGCACATTGGTTGCGTTGAGCTATTGTTTTTGTGTAGGTACGAGGGACTCACGCGTAGCCTCCTACTAGATTGATACCGTGGTTCCCAAAAACTGAGGGAAATACTTACGCTACTTTGCTGCATCATCCTCTCCTCTTTGGGGAAATCCAACGCAGTGCTCAAGAGGCAGCAAGGTTGCCATGCGCTTATTTGTTTGTATGCTCAACCCCTTAGTGCAAAAGAACATCATGTTATATTGCCCCTTATGATAGCAACCTTTATTATGTAGTCCATCGCTTTATTCTTTGCCATCACAAGTTCGCACAGCGCTCAATTTTCTCTTACTCTAAATGATCTAACATTTTTAGAAGAAATTTTTATTGCCTTATTGCACCGATGACAACTTACTTGAAGGATCTTGCTCAATCCTTAGGTAGGTATGGTGGACTCTTGAAAATAAGATTTGGGTTTAAGGGTTTTTGGATGCACAAGTAGTATCTCTATTTGGTGCGGAATTTTTGGCTAGCAAAGATGGGGGGCAAGCACCACATGTTGAAGGATCTATGACAATATAACTGCTTGTGAATATGAACACACATAAACCATTACGTTGTATTCCTTGTCCGACGTCAATAATTTTGGCATATAATATTTTGATGGGGGCTCACAATCACAAAAGATGTCCATGATAGTGTATTTGCATGTGAAAGTTCTCTTCTTTATACTAATTATTTGTGAATTGCTTGTATGCCCAATATTGTGATTGTCAAGCTTCAAAAGATTTCACTTTCTAAACCCAATGTGAGGCTACCACTAGGTATTATATGATTTCAACTTCATGACATTCAATTTATTCAACAATTTACTCATAGGATATAAGTGAATCACAAGTTTAATTCCATTGAAAAGAGCGTCATTGACGGGATGTGAATGTCGCTTACTTAGCCTCGCTCGCAATTATTTGAGGACTCTATTTTATTTGAAAACTTTCAGATCTAAGTAATTTATCAAAACAGCAAGCAAAAACAAAATAAAATGCAATTTCAAGAATACCGCAACTCATGTGAAGAAGCAAAAACTTAGGCTCAACCGATAATTGTTGATGAAGAAAGGTGGGATGCCTACCGGGGCATCCCCAATCTTAGATGCTTGATATTTCTTGAAATATTATCTTAGGATTCCTTGGTCATCCCCAAGATTGAGTTTTTTTGTCTCCTTAATTCATTTTATATTACGGTTTCCCTAAATCTCAAAAACTTCATCCACATAAAACTCAACAAGAACTCGTGAGATAAATTAGTATAAACCAATGCAAAAACCTTATCATTCTCTACTGTATAAAATCACTAAAATTATTATTCAACATTGCATACTAAATGCCACTGCATATTTAATACTCCTATCCACAAATAGAATCATTAAACAAGCAAACATATGCAAACATAACAACAATCTGCCAAAACAGCACAGTCTGTAAAGAATGCAAGAGTATCAATACTTCCCTAACTCCAAAAGTTATGAAAAAATACCACACTGTATATAATTTATCAGATCTTAATTTGCAAAAAGTTTCAACATTTTATCACATTCTGACTTTTCTAGGGAATTTTTGCAACAGCAGTAAACTTTCTGTTTTCAAACAGCAACATGTAGGCTTGCAAAATGAGCATAGTAAAGGCTATCATTGCCACTTTTATTGAAATAAAAGATGCAAAAAATTATTATAAATAACAGCAAGCAAATACTAACAAAATAAATTGACGCTCCAAGTAAAACTCATATCATGTGACAAATGAAAACATAGCTCCAAGTGAGGTTATCGATAATGTAGGAGACGAAAGAGTGGATGCCTTCCGGGGCATCCCCAAGCTTAGTTGCTTGGATATTCCTTAGATATTAACTTGGGGTACCTTGGGCATCCCCAAGCTTATGGTCTTGTCACTCCTTATTCTCCTCATATCGACATCTCACCCAAAACTTGAAAACTTCAATCATACAAAACTTAACGGAACTTCGTGAGATAGGTTACTATGATAAAGAGCAGACCATTTCACTTTGGTACTGTCAAAGGCAAGATTCATAATTGTTTCCACGCAATACCTACTGTAGCATATCATTTCCACAATTTATATTGAGCAATATAAACCATAGAAACTAGAAAACAAGCAAACTATGCTTTGAAAACAGAATCTGTCAAAAACAGAATATTCTGTAGTAATCTGTACTCCAACCATATTTATGCTGCTCCAAAAATTATGAAAATTTACGACAACCTGGGAAATTTGTCTATTAATCATCTGTAAAAAGAATCAGCATTTTATCACGCTTCTGTTAAAAATGAGAATTGTTTTCCTGAGCACAAAAGTTTCTGTTTTTCAGAAAGATCAAATCAACTATCACTGTAAGCCATCCCAAAGGTCTTACTTGGCACTTTATTGAAACAAAAGCAATAAAACATGATTACTACAGTAGCCTAATCATGTGAACACACAAAAACAGTAGGTAAAAGTGTTGGGTTGTCTCCCAACAAGCGCTTTTCTTTAATGCATTTTAAGTTAGGCATGATGAGTTCAATGATGCTCGCAAAAAAGATAAGAATTGGAACACAAAGAGAGCATCATAAAGAACATGGCAAGCACATTTAAGTCTAACCCACTTTCTATGCATAGGGATTTTGTGATCAAACTATTTATGGGAACAAGAATCAACTAGTATAGGAAGGCAAAACAAGCACAACTTCAAGATTTTCAACACATAGAGAGGAAACTTGATATTATTGCAGTTCCTACAAGCACAAGTTCCTCCCTCATAATAATTTTCAGTAGCATCATGAAGAAATTAAACAATATAACCATCACATAAAGCATTCCTTTCATGACACAAAAGCATATAAAACTTATTACTCTCCACATAAGCAATTTTTTTCTCATCAATAGTAGTGGGAGCAAACTCAACAAAATAACTATCATGAGAGTGAAAATTAAAATCATGATGACAAGTTTCATGGTTATCATTATTCTTTATAGCATACATGTCATCACCATAATCATCATAGATAGCAACTTTGTTATCATAGTCAATTGAAGCCTCATCCAAATGGTGGATTCATCACTAAATAAAGTCACGACATCTCCAAATCCACTTTCATCATTATAATCATCGTACATAGGAGGCATGCAATCATTATAACAATTTTGCACATGAAATCTTGAGGGACTAAAAATATCATCTTCATCAAACATAGCATCCCCAAGCTTATGGCTTTGCATATCATTAGCATCATGGATATTCAAAGAATTCATACTAACAACATTGCAATCATGCTCATCATTTATACCAAACATTCTATTGAATTCTTCTTCTATCAATTGAGCACAATTTTCCTTTCCATCATTTTCAAGAAAGGTATTATAAAGATGATCCATAATATGATGCAACCTCAATTCCATTTGTTTATGTAGTTTTATTTTACAAACCAAACTAGTGGTAAAACACGAAACTAAAATATTCAATTGCAAGATCTAAAGATATACCTTCAAGCACTCACCTCCGCGGCAACGTGTAGCGACCCGATCCCAATGGACCAAAGTCTCTATGCTTAAGTGTCATCCCTGGATCGGTATTGCTGACACACTTAGTACTCGAGGATTTATAATAAAGTTCAATCACACACTTCTACATCGAGAGTCTCATAAAGAGAACTTATTACAATAATATGGTTGAAGGCCATCTAAACAAAATAACTGTGGAAGCTTCGAAGGTAAATGAGTTCATCCAACTCCACGGCAAAACTGAGTGCACGACAACAACCTATCACACCTTAATCTTCATCTGAAAATTCTGCAACATGAGACATTGCAACCGTGTAGGTCAGCACATGGAATATCCTGGCAAGATCACACTATAGAGGAATGTTCAAATAATAGCTATCACTACATGCATATTTGGCTGGTGGAGGCTCTAAGTTTAACATTTGCATAAAGCTAGTTTTTCCCTACAACAAAGGAATATATTTTATTTAACTACCAAGTTTCTGCCATTATTTAGAAGGTTCCCCGAACTCAATCCCAAAATTACCATGTAATAATATTAATAACCCAACAAATTCATTAAGTAAAGTGATGAGATCAATCAATAATTCAAATACCAGATACTCAAGATGTCCATAACCGGGGACACTGCTAACCATGATTAGTTTATACACTCTGCAGAGGTTTGCGCACTTTTCCCCACAAGACCCGACCACCTCCATGATTGGAAGATCGAGACACAGTCTTTCTGAAGCATTAACTCTTCACTCTGGGTAGACAGTTACACCTACTTTCCCCTACATCTGCTAGCCTACTACTGAAAGAGGTCACACAACTTACTCAACTATGCCAGAGCCCATAATGTCTTGTGGCTACACATGGAAGTTTCTAGGATGAATAATATTATGATTCCTTTGAGCCTGGGTGGCATTCCATAGGATGATCACACGGGTACTCCGGGATATCCTAGGACAACACTAGATTCTCCAAGTGCCCGCAACCAATCCACAGAGATGTGTATTAAAGTATCCACCTTAAGTTTCCCTTAGTTATTATCTCTCACAACTTGCATGATTCTCACATACCAATCCCTGTCTACGAGCATGGCTAAGCAATATGAGTATAACGTATATCCCAGGGTGATCAAAGGTAATAGGTTCCTACCTCATGAACTACATAGCAATAACCACATGTTCCCAATCCTACTCATGCAATCTTTGAGGGTTGACACTAATGCATAAAAACTGGGTAATAAAGGGGTATGATCAAAGTGTGACTTGCCTTGCTGACGATCGGTAAACCCTAGAGATTCATAGTAGCAAGCTTCGCACTACGGAAAAATCTATCATAGGCAAACAATAGAATACAAAAGCACTCAAATCATAAGATGCAAAGGTAAAACCAAATAAAAAGATCTTAATAGAAATTCCAAGTGAAGAGCTTTGATTTGCAAAAAGAATCAATCAAATCAGAGATACGAAACTCAAGTTACAATCAAAAGAAGTTCAATTCAAATCTGTTTGAAACCAAATTATAAACTTTCTGAACAGAGGGGAACATAACGAAGAATTTGGCGTTGGTTTCATTGGATTTGGGTAAACAAGCAAAAAGTTGTGAGGATTTAAAGATCAGGGACTAATCTGCAAAGAAAATAATTACATATGGGTCCCTAGCCAAAAATAAACAGAAAAGAAAAAATCTATCGGACGAATGTCCGCTACGAAAACTTACCGAACAAAAACGTTCGCTGAAACTAACTAAACAGAAAATGTTCGCTACTTTATTCTTGCAGACACGTGTTGGTCCTCCAAGCGCAGAGTTTTGTAGGATAGTAGTAATTTTCCCTCAAGTGAATGACCTAAGATTTATCAATCCGTGGAAGGCATAGGATGAAGATGGCCTCTCTCTAACAACCCGGCAATCAAATACAAGAAATCTCTTGTGTCCCCAACACACCCAATACAATGGAAAATTGTATAGGTGCACTAGTTCGGCGAAGAGAAGGTGATAAAATTGTAATATTGATGGCAGAAATATATTTTTATAAGATAAATAAATAAAAACAGCAAGGTAGTAAATAGTAAACTGGCATAAAAACGTTATTGCAATGCTTGAAAATGAGGCCTATGGTCCGTACTTTCGCTAGTGCAATCTCTCAACAGTGCTAATATAATTGGATCATATAACTACCCCTCAAAGTGCGATGAAGAAACACTCCAAAGTTCCTAACTAGCGGAGATCTTAATAAGAAATCATTTGTAGGGTACGAAACCACCTCGAAGCTATTCTTTACGATCGATCTATCCAAGAGTTCGTACTAAAATAACACCAAATAATTTCAGATTCATAATACTCAACCCAACACAAAGAACTTCAAAGAGTACCCCAAGATTTCTACCAGAGAAACAAAAGACGAGAACGTGCATCAACCCCTACGCATAGATTACCCCAATGTCACCGCGGGAATCCACGAGTTGAATGCCAAAACACATATCAAGTGAATCAATATGATACCCCATTGTCACCACGAGTATTCATATGCAACACATATATCATGTGCTCTCAAATCCATAAAAATATTCAATCCGATAACAACAAAATCTCAAAGGGACAAACTCAATTCATCACAACAAGATAGAGTGGGGAAAACACCATATGATCCGACTATATTAACAAAGCCCGCAGTACAGCAAGATCGTGACATCTCAAGGACATGAGAGAGAGAGAGAGAGAGATTAAACACATAGCTACTGGTACAAACCCTCAGCCCCGAGGGTGGACTACTCCCTCCTCATCGTGGCGGTCGCCGGGATGATGAAGATGGCCACCAGTGATGATTTCCCCCTCTGGCAGAGTGCCGGAACGAGGTCTAGATTGGTTTTCGGTGGCTATAGAGGCCTGCGGTGGCGGAACTTCTGATCTAGGTTAACCCCGAGGGTTTTCAGAATATTTGTGAATTTCTAGTGTTTAGAGGGGTTTGGGAGGCTACCGAGGTGGGCGCAACCCACCTGGGCGCGCCCAGGTGGGTTGTGCCCACCTCAGGTGCCCCCCGGACCGCCTCTTTGCTCTATAAATACACCCAAAATCCTAGAACCTTAGGGGAGTCGACGAAATATTCATCCAACCGCCGCAGAGTCCACAACCACCAGATCCAATCTAGACACCATCTCAGATGGGGTTCACCACCTCCATTGGTACCTCTTCGATGATGCGTGAGTAGTTCTTTGTAGACCTTCGGGTCTGTAGTTAGTAGATAGATGGATTCACCTCTATCTCTCTTGATTCTCAATACAATGGTCTCTTGGAGATCCATATGATGTAACTCTTTTGCGATGTGTTTGTTGGGATCCGATGAACTTTGAGTTTATGATCAGATCTATCTTTCTATATCCATGAAAGTTATTTGAGTTTCTTTGATCTCTTATATGCATGATTTCTTATAGCCTCGTATTTCTTCTCTGATATTTGGGTTCTGTTTGGCCAACTTGATCTATTTATCTTGTAATGGAAAGAGGTGCTTTGTAGAGGGTTCGATCTCACGCCACTAGATCCCAGTGACAGAAAGGGAAATGACATGTATGTATTGTTGCTACTAAGGATAAAACGATGGGGTCTATCTCTACATAGATAGATCTTGTCTACATCATGTCATCGTTCTTATTGCATTACTCCATTTCTCCATGAACTTAATACACTAGATGCATGCTGGATAGCGGTCGATGTGTGGAGTAATAGTAGTAGATGCAGGCAGGAGTCGGTCTACTAATCTTGGATGTGATGCCTATATAATGATCATTGCCTGGATATCGTCATAATTATTTGAAGTTCTCTCAATTGCCCAACAGTAATTTGTTGACTCACCATTTGCTATTTTTCTCGACAGAAGCCACTAGTGAAACCTACGGCCCCCGGGTCTTCTTTCTCATATATTTGCCTTTGTGATCTATTTTTATTTGCTTTTATTTTTAGATCTACTAAACCAAAAACCCAAAAATACCTTGCTGCAATTTATTTTATTTGGCGCCGATAGAGGAGATGATACCGAGGTATCATCCCGAAGGGCGCCCGAAGGCGGTGCCCCGTCACTCGAGGTTCTGGGATCGAGATTGGCGTCCCCGAACCGTCCGGTTTACAGCCGGAGACGGTTCTGGATGCAACCAATCGGGTTCCTTCACTGGAATGTCGTACTTCGATGATGGTTTCCGAAGACCCAGGAGCACCGAAAATGCTGACGGACATGCTACGACGAGCGTCCATTTCAGAAGAGCATCGTTCCTTGATGGTTACGGTGGTCGAAAGGGTTCTATCCGCGAAGAGTGGATTGAACGAGGCCTTCATGAGCCTTCTAAGAGGTTTTGAGGTTTGTGATGTAGCTTTGACAATTGACTTTCATTGACAGAATGCACCTGTTGTATATGTAGTAGCCCCTGAGACTCGGATTGTCTTCCGAAGGGAGCGATCGGAGGATCAAAGAGATATGCTCAGGCATTAACCTTGGTTTGATTTGAAATATAGGCAGCTTCCCCTCCTGTGGCTGTCCATAATACGGAAGTGGCCGAACTACAGCGAAAGCTGGATATTGCGGAGGATGACATTGCATTGATCAACGGGCGTCTTGACGACTCGCAAGGTATGTATTTCGAGCATTCTTTACACCAGTGTGCTTGACGCGGGAAAGAGCTTTATATGAAATGTGCATGAAATGCAGATGGTGCTGCCGCCATGGAGGCTGTTCGGGCGGAGCTAATCCGGGCCAAGGAGCGGGCCCAGTTTAGTGATGCTGCTACTGAAGGAGCATCGGTTGAACTGAAGGCCAAACAAGTTGCGCGATGCCAGGGCGGGGAGAAGATATCCACGATGACACTCGCTTTGGAGAATGCTACTGGCCGCTGCGAATTTCTTGAGAAAGAGAATAAAGCCTTAATGGCTGAACTGGACAAGGACCGACAGGAGGCGAGAGAAGCGCGATCAGAGTCCAGAGCACTCCGTGAGGAGGTTCGGCAGGCGAAAGAGATATTGGTTGGAAAGCCTTTTCTGCTGCAGACTAAGTTCGGTGACCCGGACTATGCTCAGCTGAACCAAGTGTGGAGTTCTTCGGACGAGTATTTGGACTTGCCGAAGAGTTCTTCCGATGCAGCACGGTATTACCAAGTGCAAGCTGGATATGCAACGGAGAAGCTTTTTTGTCACAGTTTGGTGTGTCAAAGCGCCCGCTGCTGCTCAATGAAGAGATGTCCCAATGGGCCGAACTTCATACGGTATCTGGCACTGCCATGAAGGATGTTATAGTCCGGCTATGGCCGACCGAGCCTGCGCCGAACAGCTATTTTGGTTTGGTGCAGAAGCTTATTGATGTAGTGCCGTGCATCAATGTTGTGAAGCGATCGGCATGCATTGAAGGTGCATGGATGGCCCTTGCCCAAGTCAAGACATTCTAGGGGAAGATGAAGGCCATTGATGTCGCGATGAAGGGTCCGCCCAAAGGCGAGGACCGTCCGCAACCAGAGCATTATTTTGAAGACGTCCTGGAGGCCGCCCGCTTGATTGAGGGACAATGCTCAAAGAACATAATGTTCGAGTGAAGTGTATGATGATTGTAAAAGACAACTTTATAGTTAATCTATTTATGTTTTGCTCAAAAAGCTTGAATTCCTCCTGTGTGGTCGTTTTACTATAATCTGAAAGTTTTCCAGTCATCGGCTTCAGCCCCCTCGTAGGAAGTACGGGGGTGTTCGCAAAAGCATTTAATCACTCTTTATCCAACGTCTTGGTCCATGAAGGAGGTGATAATGCGGCGAACTAGGCAATCAGACTATAAGGCGTTAACACTTTCACTTAACCATAGGAGTTTTATGGTGGGGCTATGAAATAGCCCCTAGTGTGTATGCAGCGTGTAGTGCCTTACATATCTGATCTGAAAAAGATCCCTCGTATTACAGGAAGAATCGCTAAAGATTCCAATAAGTCGTCAAGTGGTTGACCAGCTCTCGCCGCATCATGACAGTCAGTTTTCGGCTTTCTCTACTAAGGTGCTCATCCGGTCTAGGCTAGGGCACAATTGCAGTAGTTCTCCCTTTACTACCCTAGCCGATAGAGCGGAACGTAGGGTAGCAAACAGAGGAGCCGGGCAACCCAACTATTGACCCAAGACAATGATTCGGAGCTGATGCATATAAGGCCAACTTGCGACGCCGAAGTACGTTATAGAGCTGTTTGGACTTTTACTGGCAACTCATTCGTTCCCATGCCGAGCGCCTGGCAGGGTGTGCCGAGGTGCATCTGCAAAGCAGTCGTTGAGGCCGTACTTTATTGTTGAAATGGTATGAGAGTTTGGCTCGGGTGAGGCTTACTGAGAACGGAGTGATGTGTCAATGATAAATTTATGTATATATATAAGAGAAACCACGGACCCGGCTATTTGACATGCTCGTTGTCAGGATCAGAGGAAAAGGGGCATAGTACAGGCTCAGAATAAAGAGTGCAGTCTACAAAAGGTAATTTTGGACCTCCTGTAGCACGTCTGCGTAGCCCATCCTCAGGGAGGGGGATCCTTAACGGAAGTAGCCCCTTAGGTGAGTGTATGGATCCGAACTCCGATAGAGTCCGCCGTAGATGCTTTCCGGTTGGTCACCCGTTCTTTAAACATGATATAGAAAAAATGAGAAAGACATATAAAAAATGTTACGAGAATGCTTGTAGGGTTGTCCATGTTGTGCTTCTGCCGATGCCCATGGTATCTTGAGTGTGTAGTGATGTGCGCGTGGTGCAAATTTCGCCCGTACAGTAGGTGGGTGGCGGAAGCTGAACTGCTATTTGCGCTCCGGGAGTGGTCGAACGTCAGAGGGGAACTTTTTTTGGCCCCTGGTGTTCTGCCGGCTAGCCGATCCGTCGTCTTTGTCGCCCGATGGCCTCCTCCCCTTGTGATCAGCGTTAAGCTCGCCTGCCTGCTTGAAGACCCAACAGTTATGGTTGGTATGATTAGCTGGCCTATCAGGGTGACCGTGAATCTGACAAGGTCGGTCCAATATCCTGTCAAGGGTGGATGGTCCATCCTGGTTTGCCTTTAGTGGCTTCTTCCGTTGACCGGGCTTTGGATTGTGAAATCCGGCATTCACCGTTGTGTCGCGTATGTTGTTATGTTCGGTTCGTCGTGGCTTGCCATTGCCATCTCGGATTTCGGAAGTGCCCGGGCCACTGGCGTCGTTGCTTTTATGAGCAAGCCCGTTGTCTTCTCCCGTGTAGAAGCGGTTCATTAGAGCAATGAGGGCTGTCATGGATTTGGGTCCTTCCTGGTCGAGGTGACGCGCGAGCCATTCAATCCAGACGCTGTGTTTGAAGGCCGCAAGGGCTTCTGCGTCCGTATAGTCGACAATTTGGTTCTTTTTGACTAAGAACCTGGTCCAGAGCTCCCTAGCTGACTCGCCGGGCTCCTGGATAATGTGACTTAAGTCATCGGCGCATAATGGCCGGACATATGTTCCCTGGAAGTTGTCTCGGAAGGCGTCATCCAAATCTTCCCAGTTGCCAATAGAATTTTCTGGAAAACTGTTTAGCCAGTACCGAGCTGGCCCTTTAAGCTTGAGAGGTAGGTATTTAATGGCATGGAGGTCGTCTCCGCGGGCCATGTGAATATGGAGGAGGTAATCCTCGATCCATACCGCAAGGTCTGTTGTCCCATCGTATGATTCGATGTTAATGGGTTTAAACCCGTCTGGAAATTCATGTTCCATTACTTCGTCTGTGAAGCAGAGGGGGTGTGCGGCTCCTCTATGTTGGGCCACACTATTAAGTACCTCCGGCGGGCTCTGTTTATGGTGCTTGGACCGGGCGTGGTCAACTCTGTAGTGTCCGGATAGGCGACCATCATCGTCGGTCGGGGTATATCTTCGTGATCTTTACATCGATCTTGTGTGTCCTACTCACCCTCCGTGCCGGATGGGTTGGTATGGTGCTCTGCTTGGGCTGCTGCTTTGTCTGGACCGAACAGTGATCGCCCCGCCACATTATTCGATGGTGGTATGGGCTCCATCGCCCTGCCATCGTATTGATGGAGCCACCTACTCTTGCAGTGGCTTTTGTATGGGCCGCTAAGGCCGTATTCTTCGGCGGCCAAGACCTTGGTCCATCTATCATTGAGCAAGTCTTGGCTTGCTTGAAGCTGCAGCTGCTTCTTTCTTAAGCTCCTTGTAGTGGTTGTAAGCCAGCGTTTGAAACGCTCCTGCTCGAGAGGTTCCTTTGGCGTGGTAAAATCCTCGTTGCCGAGGATCTCCTCCTCCTCGGAGAGGGGGATATAGTTGTTGTCCTCTGAGTCCCCACATGTGGCCTGTTCATCAGGGATGTCTTGCCCGTCTTCCTGTTCCTCCTGCTCGGATTCTACTCCAATAGGGTCTTTGTTGTCTGGAGTATCGTCTTCTCTGGTGCTGGCAGTGTCTTCTCTTGGGCGATGAGGCCCAGGGCGCCGATGTTCGGGCTGTGTACTAGGTGGTTTATCCTCGACCGGACTCTCCTTCTCATCATCGAGAGCGCCGTAAGGTGTGTCTATCATACACACTTCATACTAGGAAGTGCATGTCCCGTATCTGGCGGGTAGTAAGTTCTAGCTTTGCCCCTCATCGTCGTCCATACCGTCGATGTCTTCGGCGCGGGGATCGGGTGTGTTGGTTACATCTTCAACAGTGGCTATGGAGTGGGTGGCGGGTGGGAAGCAAAATTCTCTGTTGTCCGCTGTAAGTTCGAACCAAACATAGTTCGGAGATGGGTCGCCCGCCAGGGATAGATTTTTTAGCGAATTTAGTATGTCGCCCATGGGCGAGTGTTGGAATACATCTGCGGCGCTGAGCTTGAAGATTGATAACCGATCGAGTTCGGCGTACGCAGGCTCGTAGGGTTTGGAGCTAGACATCGGAGGCGAGTCCAGGGTTCCGTTGATGCAGATACCGTACGAAGTGGAATCCGCGTGTGGCTCCGGCGCCGCGGAATTGGTGGACCCCGTGATGGGGTTGAGATTCCCATCTTTGGACGACTTGAACTACTCTGGATTTGAGGTCGGAGCTACTACAGGAGCTATCTCCTAGATGCCGCCTGATGACAGGTTTAAGCCATGTTCATCGGGGCGATGGGGAGCGGTTGTCGCGGTCTCAAATCCGTCGAAGATCAAGTCTCCACGGATGTCCGCGACGTAATTCAAGCTCCCGAATCTGACCTGATGGCCAGGGGCGTAGCTGTCGATCTCCTTCAGATGGCCAAGCGAGTTGGCCCATAGTACGAAGCCACCGAATACGAAGATCTGTCCGGGAAGGAAGGTTTCTCCCTGGACAACGTCATTACTGACGATTGAAGGGCCATCAAGCCCTTTGCTGACGGCACAGTGGAACTCTCAATGAAAGCACCAATGTCGGTGTCAAAACCGGCGGATCTCGGGTAGGGGGTCCTGAACTGTGCGTCTAGGATTGATGGTAACAGGAGACGGGGGACACAATGTTTACCCAGGTTCAGGCCCTCTCTATGGAGGTAAAACCCTACGTCCTGCTTGATTGATATTGATGAATATGAGTGTTACAAGAGTGGATCTACCACGAGATCATAATGGCTAAACCCTAGAAGTCTAGCCTATGTGGGTATGGTAATGAGTATATGTGATGTCCGTTCTGGACTACCCCCTTCGGTTTATATAGACATTGAGGGGATCTATGGTTTACACGGAGTCGGTTACATGAGAAGGAATCTTCAGTCGCCAAGCTTGTCTTCCACGCCAAGTAGAGTCCAATCCGGACACGGTGTAGTCTTCGACTTTCATATCTTCACAGCCCATCAGTCCGGCCCATAGATAGCAGGCCGGACGCCTGAGGACCCCTTAGTCCAGGACTCCCTCAATGCCTATATAACGAGAGAAGCCACTAGTGAAACCTACGGCCATCGGGTCTTCTTTCTCATATATTTGCCTTTGCGATCTATTTTTATTTTCTTTTATTTTTATATCTACTAAACCAAAGACCCAAAAATACCTTGCTGCAATTTATTTTATTTGGCGTTTGATCTATCAATATTGACACTTTCTCCCGTCAACGCACCAATTTCTGGCACCGTTACCCGAAAGGGAATGACAACCCCTTTAACACATCGGGTTGCTAGTATTTGTTATTTGTGTGCAGGGGCTGTTTACGTTGTGTTGCTTCGTTCTCCTACTGGTTTGATAACCTTGTTTCATATCTGAAGGAAATACCTACCGCCGTTGTGTTGCATCATCCCTTCCTCTTTGGGGAAATACCGATGTAGCTTCAAGCGACATCAAAAGGAATTTCTAGCGCCATTGTCGGGGGGATGTTCAACATATACCAGGTTCCTAATCACAAATCTCATCTCCTTGCAATTTATATTATTTGCCATTTTCCTCTCCCCCACTTCACAAAAATTTGCCGTTTTATTCGCCTCTCTTTTTCCATTCGCCGTTTTCTTGCCGGATCGGTTTTTGAGTGCAATCTTGTTGTGTAGTCATCATGACTGAAGAGAACACCAAGTTATGTGATTTCTCAAATACCAACAACAATGATTTTATTGGCACTCCGCTTGCTCCTCCCGCCACTTGTGTGGAGACTTGTGATATTAATACTGCTTTGCTGAATCTTGTTACGAAAGACCAATTTTCCGGTACTCCTAATGAGGATGTCACGTCCCATCTTAATACCTTCGTGGAATTATGCGATATGCAAAAGAAAAAATATGTGGACAATGATGTGGTCAAGATGAAATTATTTTTGTTTTCTTTGCATGATTCTGCAAAAATTTGGTTCTCTTCTTTGCCTCCCAATAGTATCGATTCTTGGAATAAGTGCAAAGATGCTTTTATCACTAAGTATTTTCCTCCCGCAAAAATTATTTCCCTTAGAACCTAGATCATGAATTTCAAGCAACTTGAACATGAGCATGTTGCACAATCTTGGGAAAGGATGAAAATGATGCTAAGGAATGGCCCAACTCATGGGTTAAATCTTTGGATGATCATACAAATTTTTTATGCGGGGTTGAATTTCGTTTCTCGTAATCTTTTAGATTCCGTCGTAGGTGGTTCTTTTATGGAAATTACTTTAGGTGAAGCCACCAAATTGCTTGATAATATTATGGCAAATTATTCGCAATGGCATACCAACGGGCTCCTACTAGTAAAAAAGTTAATTCGGTTGAAGAAATTTCTCCTTTGAGTGAAAAAGTTGATGCTCTTGTGAAATTGGTTGCTAGTAGAAGTGATCCTATTGGTGTTAATGATATGCCTTTGTCTACTTTGATTGAGCGAAATAGTGATGTGATACGTCTCCATCGTATCTATAATTTTTGATTGTTCCATGCCAATATTATTCAACTTTCATATACTTTTTGGCAACTTTTTATACTATTTTTGGGACTAACATATTGATCCAGTGCCCAGTGTCAGTTCCTGTTTGTTGCATGTTTTTTATTTCGCAGAATATCCATATCAAACGGAGTCCAAATGGAATAAAAACTGACAGAGATTTTTTTTGGAATATATATGATTTTTGGGAAGAAGAATCCACGTGAGACGATGCTCGAGGGGTCCACGAGGTAGGGGGCGCGCCCCAGGGTATCAGGCGCGCCCCTGACCCTCGTGGCCACCCCGTAAGGCGGTTGGTGCCCTTCTTTCGCCGCAAGAAAGCTAATTTCCGGATAGAGATCGTGTCAAAATTTCAGCCCAATCGGAGTTACGGATCTCCGGGAATATAAGAAACTGTGAAAGGGAAGAATCTGATAACACAGAAACAGAGAGAGACAGAGAGACAGATCCAATCTAGGAGGGGCTCTCGCCCCTCCCGTGCCATGGAGGGCATGGACCAGAGGGGAAACCCTTCTCCCATCTAGGGAGTAGGTCAAGGAAGAAGAAGAAGGAGGGGGCTCTCTCCCCCTCGCTTCCGGTGGCACCGAAGTGCCACCAGGGGCCATCATCATCACCGCGATCTTCACCAACACCTCCGCCATCTTCACCAACATCTCCATCACCTTCCCCCCTATATCTACAGTGGTCCACTCTCCCGTAACCCGTTGTACCCTCTACTTGAACATGGTGCTTTATGCTTCATATTATTATCCAATGATGTGTTGCCATCCTATGATGTCTGAGTAGATTTTCATTGTCCTATCGATGGTTGATGAATTGCTATGATTGATTTAATTTGCTTGTGGTTATGTTGCTGTCCTTTGGTTCCCATCATATGATTGCGCGCGTGGATCACACCATAGGGTTAGTTGTATGTTGATAGGACTATGTATTGGAGGGCAAGAGTGACAGAAGCTTCAACCTAGCATAGAAATTGATGCATACGGGATTGAAGGGGGACCAATATATATTAATGCTATGGTTGGGTTTTACCTTAATGAACATTAGTAGTTGCGGATGCTTGCTAATAGTTCCAATCATAAGTGCATAGAATTCCAAGTCAGGGATGACATGCTAGCAGTGGCCTCTCCCACATAATACTTGCTATCGGTCTAGTAAAGTAGTCAATTGCTTAGGGGCAATTTCGCAACTCCTACCACCACTTTTCCACACTCGCTATATTTACTTTAGTTGCTTCTTTACCTTAACAGCCCCTAGTTTTATTTTCGTGCTCTTTACTTTCTTGTAAGCTTTTCCGAAAACACCTACAAAGTACTTCTAGCTTCATACTTGTTCTAGGTAAAGCGAACGTCAAGCGTGCGTAGAGTTGTATCGGTGGTCGATAGAACTTGAGGGAATATTTGTTCTACCTTTAGATCCTCGTTTGGTTCGACACTCTTACTTATCGAAAACTGTTGCGATCCCCTATACTTGTGGGTTATCATGATGCCATAGATGTGAATTTTATCTCCCGAAATAATTTCAACAACAATGCTTATAGAGGTAATTTTAATCCTAGGCCTTTTCCTAGTAATTCCTCTAATAATTATGGTAATTCCTATGGAAATCAATCTTATAATAATAATGGGAACACCTTTGATCTTGAGAATAATATTAAAGAATTTATCAACACTCAAAAAGTTTTCAACACTTCCATAGAAGAAAAGTTGAGTAAGATTGATGATTTGTCTAGAAGTGTTGATACAATTGCTCATGATGTGGAAAATCTCAAGATGAAATTTTTTGTACCTAAAGTGGATGAATCAATTAAAGCCCTTTATATTTCTATGGATGAAAGTAAGGAAAGAACCGCTAAAATAGAATTATTAGAAAAAGCATTTTCTAGTGATTTCTATCGCAAAAGTGATGCACATCTTAAAATGATTGGTGTTTCTTATATTGATTCTTTGTTTAGTAAAGTTAAGATTGATGAAAAAGGGACTGGAGAAGAGTCAACTTTAGGTAGAAGGCGTCCCAATATTTCAGAGGGTGAAAATCTTGTTGAGAAAATTGATGAAAGTGGGTTTGAAGAGGTCAAAACTTTAACTAGTGATGTGCCCACTCTTTTGGATTACAAAGACTTTAACTATGATAGTTGCTTTTTGATTGATTGTATTTCTTTGTTGCAATCCATGATAAATTCACCCCATGCTTATGAACAAAATAAAGCTTTTACTAAACATATTGTTGATGCTATGATGAAATATCTTGAAGAAAAATTAGAATTAGAAGTTTCAATTCCTAGAAAATTGCATGATGAATGGGAACCTACTATCGAAGTCCAGATTAAAAATTATGAGTGTTTTTCTTTGTGTGACTTGGGTTCTAGTGTTTCTACAATTCCGAAATCTTTATATGATGTGCTTGGTCTTACTAATCTTGAATAATGTTCTTTGGATTTGCACTTGGCGGATTCTACTATTAAAAAGCCTATGGGAACAATTAATGATGTTCTTATTCTTACAAATAGGAATTATGTTCCCATAGATTTTATAGTTCTTGATACTGATTGCAATATGTTTTGTCCAATTATTCTTGGTAGACCGTTTTTACGCACTATCGGTGCTGTGATTGATATGAAAGAAGGCAATATTAAGTTCCAATTTCCTTTGAGGAAGGGTATGGAACACTTTCCTAGAACTAGAATTAAGCCACCTTATGAATCAATCATGAGGGCATCTTATGGATCTTGAACCAAAGATGACAAAACTTAGATCCTGATGTCTACTACACAACCTTCTTCTTGTAGACGTTGTTGGGCCTCCAAGTGCAGAGGTTTGTAGGACAGTAGAAAATTTCCCTCAAGTGGATGACCTAACGTTTGTCAATCCGTGGGAGGCATAGGATGAAGATGGTCTCTCTCAAACAACCCTGCAACCAAATAGCAAAGAGTCTCTTGTGTCCCCAACACACCCAATACAATGGTAAATTGTATAGGTGCACTAGTTCGGCGAAGAGATGGTGATACAGGTGCAATATGGATGGTAGATATAGGTTTTTGTAATCTGAAAATATAAAAACAGCAAGGTAACTAATGCTAAAAGTGAGAGAAAACAATATTGCAATGCTAGGAAACAAGGCCTAGGGTTCATACTTTCACTAGCGCTAGTTCTCTCAACAATAATAACATAATTGGATCATATAACTATCCTTCAACATGCAACAAAGAGTCACTCCAAAGTCACTAATATCGGAGAACAAATGAAGAGATTATTGTAGGGTACAAAACCACCTCAAAGTTATCCTTTCTGGTCGATCTATTCAAGAGTCCGTAATAAAATAACACGAAGCTATTCTTTCCGTTCAATCTATCCTAGAGTTCGTACTAGAATAACACCTTAAGACACAAATCAACCAAAACCCTAATGTCACCTAGGTACTCCAATGTCACCTCAAGTATCCGTGGGTATGATTATACGATATGTATCACACAATCTCAGATTCGTCTATTCAACCAACACAAAGAACTTCAAAGAGTGCCCCAAAGTTTCTACCGGAGAGTCAAGACAAAAACGTGTGCCAACCCCTATGCAAAAGTTCATGAGGTCACGGAACTCGCAAGTTGATCACCAAAACATACATCAAGTGGATCACGTGATATCCCATTATCACCACAGATAACCACATGCAAGACATACATCGAGTGTTCTCAAATCCTTAAAGATTCAATCCGATAAGATAACTTCAAAGGGAAAACTCAATCCATTGCAAGAGAGTAGAGGGGGGGGGGAAACATCATAAGATCCAACTATAATAGCAAAGCTCACGATACATCAAGATCGTTTCAAATCAAGAACACAAGAGAGAGAGAGAGATCAAACACATAGCTACTGGTACATACCCTCAGCCCCGAGGGTGAACTACTGCCTCCTCATCATGGAGAGCGCCGGGATGATTAAGATGGCCACCGGAGAGGGATTCCCCCCTTCGGCAGCGTGCCGGAACGGGTCTAGATTGGTTTTCAGTGGCTACAGAGGCTTGCGGTGGCGGAACTCCCGATCTAGGTTATTTTCTGGAAGTTTCTGTATATATAAGAGGTGTTGGCGTCGGGGACAAGTCAGGGGGGTCTCCGAGGCGGCCACGAGGCGGGCACGAGGTAGGGGCGCGCCCAGGGGGGTAGGGCGCGCCCCCACCCTCATGGTGTCCTCGGGACTCTTCTGGCCCATCTCTGGTACTTCGTGGGCTTCTTGTAGTCCAAAAATGATCTCCGTGAAATTTCAGGTCAATTGGACTCCGTTTGATTTTCCGTTTCTGCGATACTCAAAAACAAGGAAAAAACATAAACTGGCACTGGGCTCTAGGTTAATAGGTTAGTCCCAAAAATCATATAAATTAGCATATAAAACATCCTGGATGGATAATATAATAGCATGGAACAATCAAAAATTATAGATACGTTGGAGACTTATCAAATCCTTGCTTTATGCCTAGCTAAGGGCGTAAAACTATAGCGCTTGTTGGGAGGCAACCCAACGAATAAATTTTATTTTTTGCTTTTTGCTTCCTGTTCTTGATTGTTAGCACAATTATGCTACTGTTATGATTGTGTCTTTTTATGTTTTAATTCGTGTTTGTGACAAGTAAAGCCTTTAGGATCTTCTTGGGTGAAAGTTGTTTGATCTTGCTGACAAAGCAGAAAATTTTACGCTCACGAAATTAATTTTCAACTTTTACCAGAGAGCGATAAAATACTGATTCTACTTGCAGTAGATCAATATACAAATTGATCAGGTCTTCCTAATTTTCAGAATTTGTGGAGTTACATAAGTATTCGAAATAGTCAGATTGCTACAGACTGTTCTGTTTTGACAGATTCTATTTTCTTTGTGTTGTGTGCTTATTTTGATGGCTCTATGGTTTTCTTTGATGAGTTTTTGCCATAGAAAAGTTGGAATATAGTAGATATAATACAAAAACAAAATATTAATTGGTTTGATACATCACTTATAGTAGTGATTTATTATTCTTATACTAACGGATCTCATGAATGTTTTGTTGAGTTTTGTGTGATTGAAGTTTTCAAGTTAGGAAGGATGGAAGAGCCTAAGCTTGGGTATGCCCCGGCATCCCAAGCTATTATCCAAAAATGAGCAACCAACTAAGCCTGGGGATGCCCCCGAGTGGCATCCCCGCTTTCTTCTAACGACCATCGGTATTTTACTCGAAACTATATTTTTATTCATCACATGATATGTGTTTTGCTTGGAGCGTCTTGTATGATATGAGTCTTTGCTTGTTTTATTTTGTGTTTTCAGTCATCAATCCTTGCTGGACACACCTATTTGAGATAGCCAAAATTATGTCATGACTTGTTAGAATTGCTCTCTATGCTTCACTTAAATTTTTATGAGCTATGGACTTGCTCTAGTGCTTCACTTATATCTTTTTGAGCACGGTGTGCTTTAGTATTTTTGAAGAAAGGCTCTCTTGCTTCACATAGATTTATTTGAGAGTTAGTAAAATTTTCAAGAAATTATCTCATGCTTCACTTAAATTAATTTGAGAGAAAGAAAATTTTATTATGCTCATGATCTTCACTTATATTTGTTGGAGCTTGTCAAAAGCAATACATGAAAATTAGTCCCAAAGTGATAGATATCCAACAAGGATATAATAAAAACTTTCATGAAGATCATTGGAAAAAATAAACTTGATTCTTAGTAATAGTTTTGAGATATGATTATGTGATATGTGAGTTATGTTGGTGAGTAATTATGCTTTAGTAAGAATATTGGTGTTAAGGTTTGTGATTCCCTATGCAAGTACGAAAGTCAATAGTCATGCAATGAATTATATCCTACTTATGGTGCATTATTCGGTGTTAATTATGCTTAATGCTTGCTTATGAGATTATCTGTTTCTTAGTTGGTCGCTTCCCAATCTTTTGCTAGCCTTCATTTTGCACTAAGTATGATCACTACTTGTCCATACAAAAACCTTTAACCCAGTTTTGCCACATGAGTCCACTATATCAACCTATATGCGGTATTCTTTTGCCGTTCTAAGCAAATTTGCATGTGCCATCTCAAATTTTCAAAATAAACTTCTCTTTTGTGTGTTTGTTTCGCTCACGGAGCGGTGATGGGTGGCTAATATTTTCCATGCTAGATGTGTTATTCTCAAGATGGGTGTTTATTCACTTGTCATTGCACGAGAGTAAGGCAAAGGTATTAGGGATGCCCAGTCTCGAAATGCAAAAAAATGAATTTACTTTATGTTGTCAAATAATAAATTCCTTGGAAAGTGTTGGTATGGAGGGAAACCATGGATACGGCTAGCCATGGAAAGTGAAAGTATGGTGGAAAAAGGAATAAACTTTATTTTTTGTTTGGGAACCGCCTATGATATATCTATGCATGGAAAGTATTGGGAACTCTAAGTAGTTTTCATTGGTGGGATGGATACACCTACCAAAATGTTTTTAATTATCTCTAAGTTTTTCGCTTTGAGCTCTAGCACCTCTACGAATCCCTACTTCCCTCTGCGAAGGGCCTTTCTTTTGCTTTATGCAACTTTTATTTTTGAGTCTCCATCTTCTCTTATAAAATCACCAACTAGGAGGCAATATGATCGTACATAAGTATTGGGTGTAGCTAATATTCGACTGTGTTTCATGAATGGATCAATGTTTGAGCATGATGGGCTAGGGATAACTTATTTTAGCATTGATATTTTGAAAGACATGGTTGCTTGTTGATATGCTTGAGTATCTAACTTATCATGTCAGAACTAGACTATTGATTTGAACAACTAAAAGTCCAATTGTCCATGCTATAAATAAAACAATATGATAAGACATGTTAGGCAGCATTCCACATCAAATATTCTGTTTTTATCACTTACCTACTCCAGGACGAGTAGGAGTTAAGCTTGGGGATGCTGATACGTCTCCAACGTATCTATCATTTTTTGATACTAACCTATTGACATAGTGCCAAGTGCGAGTTCCTGTTTTTTCTGTGTTTTTTACATCACAGAAAATCAATATCAGACGGAGTCCAAATGCCACAAAATTGTACAGAGAATTTTTATGGGCCAAAAGGAACACAGCGGGCCCTGGATGCACATGGGGAGTGCCCCGAGGGGGGCACAACCCACCAGGGCGCGCCAGGAGGCCCAGGCACGCCCTGGTGGGTTGTGCCCACCTCGGGTGTCCGCCGGACCGCCTCTTTGCTCTATAAATACCCCAAAAATCCCAGAACCCTGGGGGAGTCAACGAAATATTCATCCAGCTGCCACAGAGTCAAGAACCACTAGATACAATCTAGACACCATCTCGGATGGGGTTCACCACCTCCATTGGTGCCTCTCCGATGATGTGTGAGTAGTTCTTTGTAGACCTTCGGGTCCGTAGTTAGTAGCTAGATGGCTTCATCTCTCTCTCTCTCTCCCTCTCTCTCTCTCTCTTGATTCTCAATACAATGGTCTCTTGGAGATCCATATGATGTAACTCTTTTGCGTGTGTTCGTTGGGATCCGATGAACTTTGAGTTTATGATCAGATCTATCTTTTTCTATCTATGAAAGTTATTTGAGTTTCTTTGATCTCTTATATGCATGATTTCTTATAGCCTCGTATTTCTTCTCCGATATTTTGGTTTTGTTTGGCCAACTTGATCTATTTATCTTGCAATGGGAAGAGGTGCTTTGTAGTGGGTTCTATCTTACGGTGCTTGATCCCAGTGACAGAAAGGGAAATGACATGTATGTATCGTTGCTACTAAGGATAAAACGTGGGGTCTATCACTACATAGATAGATCTTGTCTACATCATGTCATCATTCTTATTGCATTACTCCATTTCTCCATGAACTTAATACACTAGATGCATGCTCGATAGCGGTCGATGTGTGGAGTAATAGTAGTAGATGCAGGCAGGAGTCGGTCTACTAATCTTGGATGTGATGCCTATATAATGATCATTGCCTGGATATCGTCATAATTATTTGAAGTTCTCTCAATTGCCCAACAGTAATTTGTTTACCCACCATTTGCTATTTTTCTCGAGAGAAGCCACTAGTGAAACCTACGGCCCCCGGGTCTTCTTTCTCATATATTTGCCTTTGTGATCTATTTTTATTTGCTTTTATTTTTAGATCTACTAAACCAAAAACCCAAAAATACCTTGCTGTAATTTATTTTATTTGGCGTTCGATCTATCAATATTTACAACTTTCTCCCATCAATGCACCAATTTCTGGCACCGTTACCCGAAAGGGGTTGATAACCCCTTTAACACATCGGGTTGCAAGTATTTGTTATTTGTGTGCAGGGGCTGTTTATGTTGTGTTGTTTGGTTCTCCTACTGGTTTGATAACCTTGGTTTCATATCTAAGGGAAATATCTATCGCCGTTGTGCTGCATCATCCCTTCCTATTTGGGGAAATATCGACGTAGCTTCAAGCGACATCACTGGTGTGTCTGTCTTCTGACCCTCTCTAATGTTATTTTTTGTTGCAAAGACTCTGATGATGCTCAACGGACATGGGTATAATATCTTAACTGTATGCAACACAAGTGCGTTGTGAATCACCACGCCTATGCAAGCGCGAGCAAATGTGGAGGTACTGGCTCAACCGTGTGCGATGCAAGTGCGTTGTAAAATCACCACGACCGCGTAAGCACGAGCAACGGGTGGAGGTACTGGCTTAACCGTGTGCGATGCAAGTGCACTGTAAAACCACCACCTGTGAAAGCTAAAGGCGGGTATGTTTATTTTGAAATTAGGACGAACCGTGTGTGATAGACTAGCTAGCTAGAAATATAAAAACAAACTACCCGCCTTGAGCGTTGCAAAAATCGGCGGTTCCGTGCCATTTTTCCTTATTATCATACACGCATATTGTTATTGGAACGTGCGCGATCTTGGGCACTCCCACCCCGCATCAATTCCTTTAACCAAATTTTAGTAGCCATCATACTTCAACCATCGCCCAAACTTCTCCAGCACCGACCTTATAGTAAAATTGCAGTAGCCGAGGCATTTGAACCGCCGCCTTCCCTCATCCACCACCATCTCCACCCACCATTACTAAAATTTTCAGTAGCCGCGGCGTATCCTCAAACACCAACCCCCCCTCCATAGTCCCCCACTTGCCCCTTCCCCCCTCGAACCCTAGCTCGCGGCCGCCGCCGCCGCCAACCCCTGCTGGTCTGCCCGTTCCTCCTAGCTTAGATAATAAAGTTTAGGTTACATAGTGATTCCCATACCATCGCCCCACTCCCCTGAGTTTTTAGATGAGGCCTGCGGTGTCCCTCCCCACTAGATCCACATCCCCTGCTCCAGAATGTCGCAGCCTAAGCTCGACCACGTATCCCGAGGAGCCCGAGGAGCATTCAACCAAGAAGAGGTTTATCATGGCCTCTCCGGCAAATGCTGGCAAGGTGGCCGCCGTTCGCCCCGACCTGTCAATCCCGGAGCAACACGTCGCCATGGAAGCCGGCGAAGACGTTGACTACGTTGCCATGCCGAAGGCTTCATGTCAGTGGGCTAGCGTATTATTGTATCTCGGGAAAGCTGGCTATGACATCAAGCTCGTCCACATCGACGACTTCACGTGGGCCGTGTCACAGGTTAAGTGGTCCATCCCCAATCCCCCTGGTTCAACCACCGTCGATCTCTTCGACGGCCCTGCCGCTGATCTCTCCGCCAAGCGGTCAAGGATTTGCAAGCTTTATACGCCATCGAGCCCATTTTGTCATTTCTGAAGGACACGTTCTATGGTGGCAGCTTGGGATCCTCAATTGCCAAGTCAAATCTCATCAACCATGACCACGACCATGAGGAGGGCACCCACAAAGGTTCTTCCAAGGTGAAACGGCCCATCTGTGACATTAGAGAGCGCACCATGGGTTTGTGCTCTTCCAACTAGAAGGATCCCGTCCATGAAATGTGAGGCAACATTCTATCAGCAAATCTTACCTTTTCTAGCTTGCCAACCCGTACCCTTTGTTGTAGTAGCATTTGCCGTGCGGTGCTTTAACTGTGCCGTATTTAATTATTTCAGTTATGCAAAAATGTATTGTTCAATAGGGCTATGTGATGTTTAAGTATGAATTGTCCACTTCAGTTTCACGAATGGCTATATTTGGTTGTTTATAGTGAGTAGATGCCTTGTTTATCTGTATTTGGTTGTTAGGTTAGTTGGAGTGAGCATTTTTCCAGTTATCGAGCAAATGCCTTGTTTATATGTATTTGGTTCTTAGTTTGGTTGAAGTGAGCATTTGTCCAGTTATTAAGCAGATGCCTTGTTTATCTGTATTTGGTTGTTAGGTTGCTTTTTTAGCATTTGTCCAGTTATCAAGAAGATGCCTTGTTTATCTGTATTTGGTTGTTAGTTGCTTTTTTTAGCATTTGTCCAGTTATCAAGCAGATGCCTTGTTTATCTTTATCTACTTGTTAGGTTGGTTGCAGTGAGCATTTGTCTGGTTTTCAAGCATATGCCATGTTTATCTATATTTGCTTGTTAGGTTGGTTGTAGTGAGACTCTGTACAGTTTTCAATGGATATATTTGGTTGTTATACTGGTCATTTATGCCTTGTTTATTTTAGTCATTCACAATGTGTTGTTCATTATGTGCAAGTCGAAACTGTGCCGCTCGACTACATCAATACTAGTTTGAACGGCTATATTTGCTTCCAGTTATTCCTGGTGTAGTTAACTGTCAGGACCCCGACTCGATGCCACATAGGTCTAGCATGTAACACCTCATATCACTTTGCGGCCTCACGCACGGTATTCCCACGGGTGTCGTCTTACTTTTGCCCGGGACCGTTTGCGCCTTTTTGGCACACGTATATGATAGTGTCGCTAGCATCCATATGATAAGGAGCCCGGGCTGACATGGCTAGTCGTAAACCCAAAGTGGCACAGACTTACAGGGACAGGCATCCATGACCCAGCAACGAACGTGTCGGTCATCAGCAAGTGGGTCCGGGCTGTAGCACTGGGCTAGCAGGACTCCGGTAAACCGGGCTGTAGCGGGCTAACAGGACTCCGGTACTCAATGCGTGACATTTCCCCGAAGGGACAGACACAGGAACGAAGAAGGACACATGCCGGCCAGCCTAAGTGTTCCGGAGCAGTAGCAAGCTACCATGGCTTAGTGGTAACACTAGGAGACATTTCCCGGTAAGAGAGGCTACTAAAGATAAACAACTAGATAGTCAGATCCCACACATACCAAGCATTTCAATCATACACACAATATGCTCTATATGTGCAAATACAACAAGGCATCACAACATGACTCTACGACACAAGTACTTTATTTAAGGCTCAGAGAGCCATACATAACATACACATAGGTACGGGTCACATGACCCAGCATTCAAGTCATACAGTCATACAAACCAGCAGCGGAAGTAACTTGTCTGAGTACAGACAACTAGTAAAATAAAAGAGGCTTGGAAAGCCTAGCTATACTACGTGGTCCTTCACAAGCTCAGGATCACCACCTGGGCCTTAGCCTACTCATTGATGTCAACGTCTACGAAGAACCCATCAGAAGGGGTTGTAGCGTCTTCTGTAAAAATGTAAATTATAGCAACATGAGTACAAAAGTACTCAGCAAGACTTACATCAGATCCTACATACATGCACATTATCAAGAATGGTTGGTGGAGTTATTGCAGCAAGCCAGCTTTGACTCTTGGCTAGGCTATCCTACGAGACTCCAACTTGAAATGGTTTTGCATACACGAGTCCACTACTCACCACTTCAATACACTACCGAGGATTCACTTCCGTCTTCCTACGGAAGAGCCATCCTCGGCACTCACACTTATCTTGAGGCTTTTAGTAGTTTCCATTTACTTGTCTATGAACTGTATAGGCAACCAAGTAGTCCTTTACCGCGGACGCGGCTATTCGAATAGATCATGATAACCCTGCAGGGGTGTACTTCTTCATACATGTTTCCACCACTTAGCGTCTGCACACGACATGTGCTCGGCAGACTTCAAGCGAAAGCCGACGTGGGTCTAGACCACGACCTACCTAAACACCTAAGTCTCCAATCCAGGTTTATCGCCTATCCAGGTTCCATCCGCAGGGAGTCCGGCCAAGGTTTCCCATACGGCCCCGAACAATGTGTACAGGGTTCTCGAGATACCTAACGGGTATTCGATACACCGTGCCACGTACCTACCGCATCACAGCCCACCCCTACGGTCAGCGCTGTCCACGGCCTCCAGTAGGCTACAAACACCAGAAACTACTTGCAACTCCTGGATAGAGAACTAGGGTGAATAAGAAGTCGAGCGGGGTCATATTTCAGGGCCCAATGCATGGTAGTAGCTGTATCTTAAATCACACATACAGATCTCAGTGCTTAAGGTCGGCTTCAATGAAACAACCCACCATGTACTCCTACATGGCCTCTCATCGATACCTTTACCAAATCGTGTTCACCACATCACTCTCATTACCGACATAATCATTTCACTCTAGCCCATCACCCAGATGAACCAGACCTGACACGACTCTAAGCATAGCAGGCATAGCAAGGTAGGAACAACACATACATATGGCTCAATCAACTCCTACACATGCTAGTGGGTTTCATCTAGTTACTGTGGCAATGACAGGTCATGCAGAGGAAATGGGTTCAACTACCGCAGCACACAGCAGTTTGAAATGTGTTGTCTTAATGCAGTAAAAGAGAGCAAGAGCGGGAACATGGGATTGTATCGATATGATCAAATGGTTGGTTGCTTGCCTGATGGTTCGATGCACTGATATGGTTCTTCGCTAGGGTAATCACGGTACTCCTCGGAGGCAGAACCTGCCGCAAAGAACACCGATACACAGCCATCACCAAACAATGTGCGACAATATGATGCATGCATGAAACATGGCAATATGAGTGTGTTGGGCTAATGCAACTAAGACCAGAAGGGTTTGAACCAATTTGAACCAAAGATTCAAATTTAAAACTCATACATGGCCCTTTAAAGTGTTTTATCTTGTTCTGCATAAAACAGCAAGTTAACTTGTTTAATCATGCATGAAAACAGTACAGATGGATAGATTGGATTTTTCTGATCATTTTTCATATATAACTTGTCTAATTTGGAGTTACAGATTAAAAGTTATGAATTTTTGAAGTTTAAACTATATTCTGGAATTTCCTATATTAGAATAAATCCAGAAATTAATTTATTGCGTCAGCCATGCGTCAGAATGACGTCAGGGTCAACGGAGACGTCCAGGTCAAACCTGACTGTGGGTCCAGGGTGTCAGGGTAATTAGTTTAGTTTAAAGTTTAATTAAAACTAACCCTATTTAGTTAACAGGGCTGGGCCCCACCTGTCATTGACTCATCGGGGTCAACCAGGGCCCACCCGCGGTCAAAGCCAGGTCGGCTGCATCGGCGTTTAGCCGCTGGCGAGCCCGACGCGGCGGCGGAAGTGGTTTTTGCCGTTCCGGCAACCAAACGAGTCGCGGAGGCCATCAAAGTGGAGCTGAGGACGAGCCGCAGCTCTTGGTGGAGTCCGTTGGGGTCGGGGTGGCCGGAGTTGGCACCGGCGACGACTTTGGCGGCCACCGGAGTTCGGCCGAAGGCGAACTTGACGTTAGAGGGGTCGGTGAGGTGCGGGGAGTAGCTGGTTAGGTGCTACGTGACGTGGTGAGCATGATGGACACCAAGTTGTGGCCGGAGGGTGACCGGGAGCACGTCGGCGACGAGCTCCGCGGCGGTGGGTGCGGTTGAGCTCCGGGAGGTCATTACACAGCTCGGGAGCAAGAAAAGAAGGGAGGGGAAGATGGTTAAGCTCACGGGGAGTTCGACGAAACACTTGGTGCGGCCGGGGACGGGCCAGAGCGGCGACAGCGTTGAAGGGGATCTCCGGCGACGGCGGTTCGGTCGAGGTCGATGCGGTGGGATCGGGCCTTGCGAGCGCTCGGGGCTCGGCTTGCTCGAAGGAGAGGAGGGTGGCGGAGCTCCTGGACACGGCGGCACGACGTGGGGTTGACAGAGGGTGTGGCTACGGCGAGGGGGTGGCGGCGATGGCGTCGGCCATGGCGGGGGAACGCGAGAGAGAGGAGTTGGGGAAGAATGGAGGTGTCCTGGGGGTTCACGGCTCGACGTGGAGTTCATCCATCCAGCAACGAAGCGAGGAGGTGAAGCAGGGCGACGGCCAGCTGCGTGGCGCACGCTGCGGCCGCCGTCGGGCACCTGCCTGCCTGCCTGGCCAGCAAGCAGCTCGCTGGCGCGGCGCTGGGCTGGGCCGGCAGGTGGGCCGGGTGCTGGGTGCCAGGTAAGTTTTTTTGTTATTTCTCCTGTTTTCTGTTTTTTTAATTCCTCTGCAACTTTGTTGAATTATTAAAAATACTTAGGCAACTCCTAAAATCACCAAACTACTCCTGGTCCATAGTTGGATTATTTCCAACATGAAACATTTTAGTTTGGAGATATTTGAGCATTTGAAATATTTTATATAATTTTAAATGCCCAAATTCAAATATCTATGATTTAATTCAAAGACCCTAAGATGACCTAGGAAAATGTGCACCACTTTTGGCAGAGGTTCTGAACCAAGACAAAAATGATGGGCATTTTAGAAGGGCATTTCAGGTTCATTGAAAAAGTTTTTAGTAAACCCTAGTTGGTTTCAGAGGGGGCTGGGGGTTCTGTCATCCCCATTTCAGGTTTCTGATGAAAGAATAGACATGATGCAACACTCTAATGCATGAACTAGCTAGGGTGTGACAACTCACCCCCACTCAAAAGAATCTCGTCCCGAGATTTGGGTTCCTCCGGAAAGAAGGCGGGATACTCGAGTCGAAGACGATCCTCCCTTTCCCAAGTTGCTTCATCCTCAGAATGGTGTGACCATTGAACTTTGAGAAACTTGATATTATGACGTCGAGTGGTACGCTCGGCCTGATCGAGGATACGAATGGGGTACTCTCGATACGTGAGATTATCTTGGAGATCAAGCGTTTCGTGGTCCACTCCACGGATAGGATCCGAGAAGCAACGCCTGAGTTGAGAAACGTGGAAGACATCGTGGACTCTGGAGAGATGCGGAGGTAGTTCCAACTGGTAGGCAACTTCTCCTCGTTTAGCGAGAATACGAAAAGGTCCAATGTAACGGGGAGCCAATTTGCCTTTGATACCGAAACGATGGGTTCCCTTCAGAGGAGTAACCCGAAGGTAAGCCTTCTCGTCAACCTCGAAAGTCATAGCCTTATGTTTTCGGTCATATTGACTCTTTTGACGAGATTGGGCTGTTTTCAACTTTTCATGAACGATGCGAACTTGCTCTTCTGCTTCCTGGATCATATCCGGGCCAAAGAATTGTCTTTCCCCGGTTTCTGACCAATTAAGGGGTGTTCGACACCGTCGTCCATAGAGAACTTCAAAAGGGGCTTTACCCAAGCTAGATTGATAGCTGTTGTTGTAAGCAAATTCGGCAAATGGAAGGCATTTCTCCCATTCCATTCCGAATGAGATAACAGAGGCTCGAAGCATGTCTTCTAGGATCTGGTTGACGCGTACTACTTGACCACTTGATTGAGGGTGAAAAGCGGTGCTAAAGGAAAGGCGGGTTCCCATAGCATTTTGGAAACTTTCCCAAAATCGAGAGGTGAAAAGACTTCCTCGATCCGAGTTAATTTCCAAAGGAACACCATGGAGAGACACTATTCGGGAGATGTACAAGTCTGCTAACTGACTAGCAGTTATACTCTGACGAACAGGTAAGAAATGGGCTACCTTGGAAAGACGATCGACAACGACGAAGATAGCATTATTCCCTCTCTTGGTCCTGGGAAAACCGGTAATGAAATCCATACCAATTTTATCCCATTTCCATTCAGGAATAGCTAGGGGTTGAAGGGTGCCAGCAGGCCGTTGATGCTCTGCTTTTACACGACGGCAGACGTCACAATTAGCAATATACTGAGCAATTTCTCTCTTCATCCTAGTCCAACAGAACTTCTGGCGTAGGTCCTGATACATCTTGGTACTACCGGGATGAATGGTGAGAGGAGATTCATGAGCCTCCTTAAGGATCAACTGCCGTAGATGCTGGTTCTTGGGAACCACTAAACGGTTCTCAAAGTACACAACACCATGATCATTTGTGGAGAAACATCTAGCACCTCCGCTAGCAATGTTCTCCTTGATCTTAGATATTCCCTTATCTCGCTTTTGGGCAGCGATAATTTGATCCGTAAGAGTAGGTTTCGCCACCAAGGTGGAAAGAAATCCTTGAGGAACAATGTGAAGGTTAAGCTTCCGAAATTCCTCATGGAGAAGCGGTTGACTTTGTTGTAACATCAGGTTGTTACAATAAGATTTACGACTTAGCGCATCAGCCATGACGTTGGCTTTCCCTGGGGTGTAAGTTATTCCTAAGTCGAAATCTGTGATCAACTCGACCCAACGTCTTTGCCTGAGATTCAAATCCGGTTGGGTGAAGATGTACTTCAGACTTTGGTGATCAGTGAATATTTCGCAACGATTACCGAGGAGGTAATGTCGCCAGGTTTTAAGTGCATAGACTACAGCTGCAAGCTCTAGATCATGAGTAGGATAATTCTCCTCATGTGGGTGCAATTGCCGTGAAGCGTAAGCAATTACGTGTCGATCTTGCATGAGAATGCAACCTAGTCCTTGTCGCGAGGCGTCGCAGTAGATAACGAAGTCCTTAGAGAAATCTGGCGGTACCAGTACGGGAGCAGAAGTCAGGCATCTTTTCAGTTCCTGAAAGCTGTGCTCACATTGTGGAGTCCATTCGAACCTTTTATCTTTCTTGAGGAGTTCGGTTAGAGGTTTCGCGACTTTGGAGAAATTTTCGACAAAGCGACGGCAATAGCTCGCTAAGCCTAGAAAACTCCGAACTTGCTTGACCGATTCAGGTGGAGTCCAATTAAGGACGGCTTGAACTCGCTCAGGGTTAACAGCAATACCTTTACCAGATATTACATGACCCAGATAGGTCACTTCTGACAACCAAAATTCACATTTAGAAAATTTGGCATAAAGACGATGCTCTCGAAGTTTCTTCAACACTAGCCTTAGATGTTCGGCATGTTCTTCCTCGTTCTTGGAGTAGATGAGTATATCATCGAGATAAACCACGACGAATTTATCCAAATACTCCATGAAGATTGAGTTCATTAACCGGGAAAAGGTGGCTGGAGCATTGGTTAAACCGAAAGACATGACGGTGTACTCGTATTGGCCATAACGAGTAACAAAGGCCGTTTTAGGAATGTCCCCGTTCCTGATTTTGATTTGATGGTAGCCCAACCTCAAATCCATTTTGGAGAAGACTAAGGATCCAGCGAGCTGATCACACAGGTCGTTGATCCTGGGGAGCGGATATTTGTTCTTGATTGTGACCAAATTGACAGGTCGATAATCTACAACCATCCGGTCCGTACCATCCTTCTTCTTGACGAAGAGGATGGGGCAAGCCCACGGAGATGAACTAGGTCGGATGAAACCCTTTTTCAAGGACTCATCGAGTTGTTTCTTAAGCTCGGCTAGTTCTAGTGGTGCCATCTTATAGGGTCTTCTAGCAATCGGGATGGTTCCTGGAATGAGGTCTATTACGAACTCAACATCCCTGTCAGGTGGAACACCTGGCAATTCCTCTGGGAAGACATCCGAGAAGTCACGGACTACCGGAACGTCCTCAAGGTCTGGCAAAGGGCTGGCGTTAAGAGAATATAACTGTCGCTTGGCTATTCGGGTCAAGACATTGACTATCTTCCCCGAAGGATGGGTGAGTTGAACAGTCCTAGAGAAGTAATCAATTTTGGCATGATGGGCTGACATCCAGTCCATACCCAAGATGATATTAATGTCTGAAGATTTGAGAGCTATCAAAGATGCAAGGAAAAAAAGTCTGTCGACTTGGATTTCATTTTCATGACTTACCCTGGAGGTTTGCCATTTGGATCCCGGAGTTTGAATTACCATAGAGGTGGGCATCTCACAAAATGTGGTGTTATGCAGACGAGCATAGCTCTCGGATATAAATGAATGAGATGCTCCTGTATTGAAAAGAACAGATGCCGGGTGGCAATTAACAAGGAGCGTACCGAGAACGACGTTGGGATCCTCTTGAGCTTCTTCGGCAGAGATACAGTTGACATGGCCACGTGCAGCGGTGGCCGGCTTGGCGTAGAACACTTTCCCTGTCGGCTTGCCACGGCCAACAGCTTTAGCAGATTGGTTGGGGTTGGTCTAGGGACACTCGCGCATATAGTGGCCACATTCCCCACACTTTAAACAAGTCACGGAACTGGTGCGTGGAGGAGCATTGTTGGTTGGACCACCATAGGGCTTGGCTGGTGCAAACTGTTGAACGGGGCGAGGCGCCTGGAAGGATGGCCTCGGTGTGAACCTGGGTGGCAGGGCAGTGTTAGGCACCCACACGCGACGCTTCTGAGGACCAGCACCGGATGAGGAACCCATGTCACGGCCATGCTTGCGTGTTGCGTCATAATCAGTCTGACCAGTCTCAGCACTGATGGCCTTGTTAACAAGCTTCTAAAAAGATGTGCACTCATGCAGACAGAGGTCGCGGCGAAGCTCAGGACTAAGTCCCTTACGGAACCTTGCTTGCTTCTTGGCATCAGTAGAGACTTCCTCAGTTGCATATCGTGCGAGGTTACCGAACTCCCTGCTGTAAGCATCCACAGAGAGTCGGCTTTGAGTGAAACTGCAAAATTCCTCACGCTTACGGTCCATGAGACCCTCCGGAATGTGATGTTCACGGAAAGCCTCGCTGAATTCAGCCCAGGTAGTAACATGGTCCGCTGGGCGCATAGCTCCATAATTCTCCCACCATAGACTGGCGGGGCCTTCAAGATGATATGCAGCAAAGGTGACCTTGTCAGCCTCAGCTACTAGCGCAGAACGCAGTTTGTGAGAAATACTGCGAAGCCAGTCATCAGCGTCGAGAGGCTCGACGGAGTGGTGGAACGTGGGTGGATGTAACTTGATGAAATCACTGAGTGACACCAAGTTAGTCCTCTGATGGTGTGCTGTGTTCTGTTCAATACGCTCCAACAAACCGTTGGTCTCCCGCTTGTTTCTCTCGGCTTCCAGCATAACTTCGGCTAGGGAAGGAGGGTGAGGCAGGTTTGCATTCCCGACTTCACTGCCTTCGGCCTGCTATTGGGAAACAGGGTTATTGCGCGTGTTGACCATCCTAGGTAAACAAGACAATGATTTAGTCAGAATGATAAGATTCCGACATAGAATACAGAATGTAAGGAATAACTCGGAATGCAAGATGATCATCCGTATGACATGGTAGATACAGAAACTGCTCCTTTTATTCCATCATCATACACACCATACAAGGTTTAGTACAAGACCAAACAAGGTACTATTACGGTGTAAAGAGGATTACATCTCATCGGAGGCATCCCAAGCTCCTATACATTATTTTTCTACACCTCCGGAAGGCGGTACAAACTAGGTCATATCCCACGAGTCACGCAGGACGATAGACGACACCGCTAGCACGAACTAGTGATACTACCTCTAACTCAGACCAATCCGTAGTAGTCCTCGTAGAAGTCACCTCCATAGCCTGGAAGCTCAACATGATCATCCGGGAACAGACGATCTCGCGGAGCTTGTGGACCATAGGGGCTAGGATGAGGTCTTGGACCAACAGACGGTGGCCTGCGGGGACCACGAGGTGGGGTGATGCCTCCTACATCACGCCAACCCATCACGTCTGGCAGAGCAGATCTCACAGGATAGAGATCGCGCATATCCGAATATCCAGCTTGCACAGCCGGTGCAAACCGAGTCAAAGTGGCCCAATGGTCAGCACGGGTATTGAAAAGCTCTAGCCTCAAGGCCCGATTTTCACGGTCCTTATCCTCGAGCATCTCAGCAGTGGTGCGAGTCCGTGAATCCTCCTGAGTGGGGTCAGCATAGATAGCCTAGAGATACCCTTGTGCTCCCGGAAGTGACGCTGGCATATACCGGAAATCAGAGTCCCGAAATAGGCCAGTCCTGACTCGCATGATGGTCATCATAGAGTAGGCGGCATCCTGCACAGCCATCTCAATAGTAACCCCGAGTCCATAGGAGCAGTGAAGGGGCTCGGTGGATCCAGGATAAGATGGAAATATCCTGACAGTGCAGAGATACTTGCTTTGATTAAAGTCTCGAAATTGCTCTTCGACCGTGTACTCAGGATACCAACGGTATCCAGCCTCAGTCATTACCCTGACCAACATGGCAGTATGGCCGGGTACATCTAGGCATCGAGTCAGGCAAACCACTTGATTGAGGTCGCGAGTGGCCATCTGAAAGCACAACCATAATGCAAAGGCATTAGAATTTCTAGCAAAATTTCGACAGCATAACAGCTGTAAATGCTCAAAAAGGATTTTGAGACATTTGACAAAGGATTTCATACACACTCAACAACATCATATCAAAGTTCTGGGTCCATCCTATCAACATAATGTGGTAGTAGAACTGAACTAGGCTTGTATCCATCAAACCTATAAGGTACTACTGATTAGTAACACGTGAACCTGATAGAGAGAAAAGATCCTAATTCCTTAACCCCCGGTGGAAGAATAGACTGACTCAGATCAGAATTTCATAAGATAAAGAAGTAAAAGAGCCTTACGTTCCAACCCACAAACAATTCCCCTACATATAACTAAAGAATTTCTAGACTCAACATCGACCAGTTTGGCTTGGAGAACCTACAGGCAGTCCGGCTCTGATGCCAACGCTGTCAGGACCCCGACTCGATGCCACATAGGTCTAGCATGTAACACCTCATATCACTTTGCGGCCTCACGCACGGTATTCCCACGGGTGTCGTCTTACTTTTGCCCGGGACCGTTTGCGCCTTTTTGGCACACGTATATGATAGTGTCGCTAGCATCCATATGATAAGGAGCCCGGGCTGACATGGCTAGTCGTAAACCCAAAGTGGCATAGACTTACAGGGACAGGCATCCATGACCCAGCAATGAACGTGTCGGTCATCAGCAAGTGGGTCCGGGCTGTAGCACTGGGCTAGCAGGACTCCGGTAAACCAGGCTGTAGCGGGCTAACAGGACTCCGGTACTCAATGCGTGACATTTTCCCGAAGGGACAGACACAGGAACAAAGAAGGACACATGCCGGCCAGCCTAAGTGTTCCGGAGCAGTAGCAAGCTACCATGGCTCAGTGGTAACACTAGGAGACATTTCCCGGTAAGAGAGGCTACTAAAGATAAACAACTAGATAGTCAGATCCCACACATACCAAGCATTTCAATCATACACACAATATGCTCGATATGTGCAAATACAACAAGGCATCACAACATGACTCTACGACACAAGTACTTTATTTAAGGCTCAGAGAGCCATACATAACATACACATAGGTACGGGTCACATGACCCAGCATTCAAGTCATACAGTCATACAAACCAGCAGCGGAAGTAACTTGTCTGAGTACAGACAACTAGTAAAATAAAAGAGGCTTGGAAAGCCTAGCTATACTACGTGGTCCTTCACAAGCTCATGATCACCACCTGGGCCTTAGCCTACTCATTGATGTCAACGTCTACGAAGAACCCATCAGAAGGGGTTGCAGCGTCTTCTGTAAAAATGTAAATTATAGCAACATGAGTACAAAAGTACTCAGCAAGACTTACATCAGATCCTACATACATGCACATTATCAAGAATGGTTGGTGGAGTTATTGCAGCAAGCCAGCTTTGACTCTTGGCTAGGCTATCCTACGAGACTCCAACTTGAAATGGTTTTGCGTACACGAGTCCACTACTCACCACTTCAATACACTATCGAGGATTCACCTCCGTCTTCCTACGGAAGAGCCATCCTCGGCACTCACACTTATCTTGAGGCTTTTAGTAGTTTCCATTTACTTGTCTATGAACTGTATAGGCAACCAAGTAGTCCTTTACCATGGACGCGGCTATTCGAATAGATCATGATAACCCTGCAGGGGTGTACTTCTTCATACATGTTTCCACCACTTAGCATCTGCACACGACATGTGCTCGGCAGACTTCAAGCGAAAGCCGACGTGGGTGTAGACCACGACCTACCTAAACACCTAAGTCTCCAATCCAGGTTTATCGCCTATCCAGGTTCCATCCGCAGGGAGTACGGCCGAGGTTTCCCATACGGCCCCGAACGATGTGTACAGGGTTCTCGAGATACCTAACGGGTATTCGATACACCGTGCCACGTACCTACCGCATCACAGCCCACCCCTACGGTCAGCGCTGTCCACGGCCTCCAGTAGGCTACAAACACCAGAAACTACTTGCAACTCCTGGATAGAGAACTAGGGTGAATAAGAAGTCGAGCGGGGTCATATTTCAGGGCCCAATGCATGGTAGTAGCTGTATCTTAAATCACACATACAGATCTCAGTGCTTAAGGTCGGCTTCAATGAAACAACCCACCATGTACTCCTACATGGCCTCTCATCGATACCTTTACCAAATCGTGTTCACCACATCACTCTCATTACCGACATAATCATTTCACTCTAGCCCATCACCCAGATGAACCAGACCTGACACGACTCTAAGCATAGCAGGCATAGCAAGGTAGGAACAACACATACATATGGCTCAATCAACTCCTACACATGCTAGTGGGTTTCATCTAGTTACTGTGGCAATGACAGGTCATGCAGAGGAAATGGGTTCAACTACCGCAGCACACAGCAGTTTGAAATGTGTTGTCTTAATGCAGTAAAAGAGAGCAAGAGCGGGAACATGGGATTGTATCGATATGATCAAATGGTTGGTTGCTTGCCTGATGGTTCGATGCACTGATATGGTTCTTCGCTAGGGTAATCACGGTACTCCTCGGAGGCAGAACCTGCCGCAAAGAACACCGATACACAGCCATCACCAAACAATGTGCGACAATATGATGCATGCATGAAACATGGCAATATGAGTGTGTTGGGCTAATGCAACTAAGACCAGAAGGGTTTGAACCAATTTGAACCAAAGATTCAAATTTCAAACTCATACGTGGCCCTTTAAAGTGTTTTATCTTGTTCTACATAAAACAACAAGTTAACTTGTTTAATCATGCATGAAAACAGTACAGATGGATAGATTGGATTTTTCTGATCATTTTTCATATATAACTTGTCTGATTTGGAGTTACAGATTAAAAGTTATGAATTTTTGAAGTTTAAACTATATTCTGGAATTTCCTATATTAGAATAAATCCAGAAATTAATTTATTGCGTCAGCCATGCGTCAGAATGACGTCAGGGTCAACGGAGACGTCCAGGTCAAACCTGACTGTGGGTCCAGGGTGTCAGGGTAATTAGTTTAGTTTAAAGTTTAATTAAAACTAACCCTATTTAGTTAACAGGGCTGGGCCCCACTTGTCATTGACTCATCGGGGTCAACCAGGGCCCACCCGCGGTCAAAGCCAGGTCGGCTGCACCGGCGTTTAGCCGCCGGCGAGCCCGACACGGCGGCGGAAGTGGTTTTTGCCGTTCCGGCAACCAAACGAGTCGCGGAGGCCATCGGAGTGGAGCTGAGGACGAGCCGCAGCTCTTGGTGGAGTCCGTTGGGGTCGGGGTGGCCGGAGTTGGCGCCGGCGACGACTTTGGCGGCCACCGGAGTTCGGCCGAAGGCGAACTTGACGTTAGAGGGGTCGGTGAGGTGCGGGGAGTAGCTGGTTAGGTGCTACGTGACGTGGTGAGCATGATGGACACCAAGTTGTGGCCGGAGGGTGACCGGGAGCACGTCGGCGACGAGCTCCGCGGCGGTGGGTGCGGTTGAGCTCCGGGAGGTCATTACACAGCTCGGGAGCAAGAAAAGAAGGGAGGGGAAGATGGTTAAGCTCACGGGGAGTTCGACGAAACACTTGGTGCGGCCGGGGACGGGCCGGAGCGGCGACGGTGTTGAAGGGGATCTCCGGCGACGGCGGTTCGGTCGAGGTCGATGCGGTGGGATCGGGCCTTGCGAGCGCTCGGGGCTCAGCTTGCTCGAAGGAGAGGAGGGTGGCGGAGCTCCTGGACACGGCGGCACGACGTGGGGTTGACAGAGGGCGTGGCTACGGCGAGGGGGTGGCGGTGATGGCGTCGGCCATGGCGGGGGAACGCGAGAGAGAGGAGTTGGGGAAGAATGGAGGTGTCCTGGGGGTTCACGGCTCGACGTGGAGTTCATCCATCCAGCAACGAAGCGAGGAGGTGAAGCAGGGCGACGGCCAGCTGCGTGGCGCACGCTGCGGCCGCCGTCGGGCACCTGCCTGCCTGCCTGGCTGGCAAGCAGCTCGCTGGCGCGGCGCTGGGCTGGGCCGGCAGGTGGGCCGGGTGCTGGGCGCCAGGTAAGTTTTTTTGTTATTTCTCTTGTTTTCTGTTTTTTTAATTCCTCTGCAACTTTGTTGAATTATTAAAAATACTTAGGCAACTCCTAAAATCACCAAACTACTCCTGGTCCATAGTTGGATTATTTCCAACATGAAACATTTTAGTTTGGAGATATTTGAGCATTTGAAATATTTTATATAATTTTAAATGCCCAAATTCAAATATCTATGATTTAATTCAAATACCCTAAGATGACCTAGGAAAATGTGCACCACTTTCGGCAGAGGTTCTGAACCAAGACAAAAATGATGGGCATTTTAGAAGGGCATTTCAGGTTCATTGAAAAAGTTTTTAGTAAACCCTAGTTGGTTTCAGAGGGGGCTGGGGGTTCTGTCATCCCCATTTCAGGTTTCTGATGAAAGAATAGACATGATGCAACACTCTAATGCATGAACTAGCTAGGGTGTGACAAGTTAACACATGCCCTTTATTTTAGTTTTACACATTTATCCAGTGTGATGTTTTAGCATTACCTGCGTTCTATTCATTTTCAACAATACCAGTTTGAATTGCAATATTTGATGGCTGTTAAGCCTGTTGTCGGTAACATTGCCTTCCATTTTATATCTGCTTTAACAGCATGATGAAACCAACACATTCAAGCTATCATTTGGAGATGATGTTGTTTACCTTTGCTATATTTGTTTGATGTTAAGGTTGTTATACTTATCATGCCTTTCCACTACTTATGCAGGACAACAACGGGAGTGGCCACCATTTTCTGCCAAGGTTAGCTTCATCCCTCGGCTTGTACTTCCCCCGTCATTCCATAATGTAGTGCATATAGATCCAGGCCTGGACGCTTGTTAGTTTCTAATATTGACTTGTTCCTTGTAGGTATATATGACCTTGGCAAGGATCCACTCATCGACCCTTTTTGCGTATGGGGCAATGAGATATTCATGAACAAGCATCAAGTGAGGAAACTGATAAGGATTATTAGGAAAAACATACGAATGGTGGCAAGCAAATTATTTGTTTATGCTCTATCCAACACAACAGTGAGCTGTAGGATGGTAACTACAAACTCTGCAACCTTCTCTTTTTACTGCCCAAAATGAGTTGTTAGACAACAATGTCTGAATCTTTTTCGTTCCCAGTGGTTCCCGAAGTAGTTCACTCAAGATTACCTCGCAAAGTACATGATTGGTGGACACGCAATGAAGGTTCAAGTATTTCATCCAGACTACAATGAGCATCGAGAAGTCATAATGAAGACAGTGAAGGGTGGATGGGCAGCCATCACAAGGGGTTGGCCTAGAGTCATGCGCGCATTACACATGGCGGAGGGCACAATGTGGGCATTCCGCTTCACCTTCTCCAGCAACCAGAATGTATTTTGCCTCTCTCTTTACAGTCTTTAGTCACTAGTACGCGTCGGTGCTATACAAACGGTTGTTAACCCCTTTCCGTGGCGGCATTTGGAACCGTCGCCAAGTGAGTGTGGGTGATAGGGGGGTCCTTCCCACACAACCCAGAAATCGTCAGGCATAGGCCCTCCTGGGACACAGGCTGGGGCTGTGTGCGATCGGGCGAGGCATCAAAACCCAATCATTTCCGTAGGTATGTACATCCCACAGGGTGAATCCCAGAAAAACATTTTCGTAGGTATGTACATCCCACATGGTGAATCCTAGAAAAACATTTACTTAGGTATGTACATCCCACAAGGTGAATCCCAGAAAAACATTTCCGTAGGTATGTACATCCCACACAGTGAATCCCAGAAAAACATTTCCGTAGGTATGTATATCACACACAGTCAATCCAAGGAATACGTTTCCGTTCTTATGTACATCCCACACAGTCAATCCAGGGAAAGCGTTTCCGTTCGTATGTACATCCCACACAATTTTATGTGTAGGCTCGTGTGTGAAAGGTGTAACTATCACACACGGTCTGCCTTGGTTAACTATTTTCTTTTATCAACTACATCACACACGATTTGATGAAGAAAAATGTGTGGCATTGGGCTATCCATCGCAAACTCTTTTACTGCTAAAACCGTTTGCAAAGGTCCATGACACATTTAGCAGGTTTATTAGTTTACAATTAATAATTCTAGTATTACACATATTCACATTTCATATCGAACAGTTGTTTGCCAATTTCATATCAGGCACATAAATATATTATAACATCATAGTACGATAGCTACATGAAAATAGCACAATACAACATATAGCTAGTCCAACTTCATAAGAACAATATATTATTTCCCTAATCGGGATCATCCAGGCTCGTCTTATCCACCTCTGCTTTCAGTTCAGTAAGAACCTGTTTTGCACTGGCCAACTGGGAAAGTGCCTCCTCCTTTGCCAACACCATCTTAGCAAAGCCTGATTTAAAAAATCTGAGCTCATTCTCCACCTTCCTCTTTTTATCCCGCATCTTCAAATACTCTTCAGCGTTGACAATAGTTTCTCTAAGCCTATGTTTGTTCTCTTCCTCATACATGCTCCAAAGCTTCGCTAGGAACATCTTCAAAGACTGTGGCCACTCTTGATCAACCCACTCCAAGTAAGAACACTTTCGTTCATCCTATAATATTTAGAACTAGATCAGTAAAAATTGTAGGGGAAATGGGTTTATAGCAACATAGAAAATCACCAATTCTTATTTTGAAAAAATAAATAAACATGTTAATTATGACATATCTTCTCAAAAAGATCAATGTGCAAATGAATTAATTACTACTAAGACAACAAACAAATTCTGGAACATCAGAAGCTATAATTAACTACAACAATGCTACAACTTCTTACTCATGTACAATAAATAACAAACAAATCGAACATTTTATGAGGAAGCTAAATATAACTACAATAGCATAGCGACAGTGTTTGGATGACAACAAATTGATACAAACAGGTGTGTACATGCACAAATTTAGTAACATAGAACTAATAGCACTAAGGTTGTCCACTATGTATGCCAAAATTGGGGTAAAGATAACTGTTGCTACATCTCGCACTGGTGCCCTGCATTGGCGAGCCGATGCATCGGAAAAAAAAATCAGGGACCTGGACTCCGGAGCACGTAGTTGCTCCGGCCCAGTTCCTTCGTGCAATAAAGATTTAGTATTTTACTGCTTGGCTGCTCGGATGTGTGGACCAAAGTTGGCTCCACAAACTACTGAAGCGGTGGCAAATAATTTTCTAATGGCACCGCTAATGAGATGGCAATAATTTAAGATACTAGGTACAAACTGTGACACTATCTTAGCATGCGTTTGGTTGAAGGTATGGTCTGTATGGGTTAGGACCATGACAGTGGCTGAATCACATCTAACAAATGATTTGTAACAACGAAAGATGGTCTAACCTTCTCTGCACATGCCAGAAACTTCCTCCCACTGTCCATAGATTCAAATGCAACTAGCTTCACGCATGGAGATTGATGGTGACAACGAGCAGATAGATCTTCAACCACCCCGCTCCATTCGTTGCCACTAATGGTCCTAGGGAGCTAGAAGAGGAAGAAATGACTCAAATCGACCGCTGGGTAAAAATCCTTCATTCCAAGTCATAGCCCGAGAGAGAGAAGAGAGGCATACCCGGGTGGTGAAGGAGTCGTCGCCAGAGGAGGAACCGCTGGAGAGGTCTTTGAAGAAGACCATGGCGACCCCGGCGGTAGGATGCGAGAACTTTGCGCGCGGCGCCGCCAGACCATTCACTTTGAACGATTGTGTGCATCACAAACGATTCTTCTGCTTTACGTGCATGGGATGAGTTTGATAATTCAAATTTTGGTGGAAATTTCCCCGGGTACATCATTGCATAATTTAACATCACTTGCTAATTTGGGCACACAAAAGAGCGTACAGCAGACAGACCACACTTACTAAATCGAGCAATTTTAGTAATTAAACAGAGCCAGTTGACCTAAACATTGATCTAACAAAAGACCAGCCTATGCATCGCCGGTGTGAGATGAGACGTCGATGACTTGTCCTGGCGACATGTCGCCGTTGGTGGACTCCGCGCCCCCCTACTGAAGTCGACCACGTCCTCGGCGCCACCCTCAACGTTGTAGTACTCATAGTAGTGGCTGCGCTAGAGCTCGCGTTGGTACTCCACCGCCGATTCCTCGACGGACAGACTCTTCTCTACCACGACCTCGGCCACGCGCAAGTCCTCCTCCCGGCGCTCCTTGATCTCCACCGCCTCCCGCATCTCCAGCTCCCGCTTGGCGACCTCATGAGGAAGCAGGTGCTCCATGGCCACCGCCGCCTTTTTGGACGTGGGTTGCATGCTGGAGTCCGATGTGGCCTGGAATATCTTGGCGTGTGCATCCTCGATCTTGGCGTGGATGGCCTCGACCCGGTCCAGGACGGCAACTCGAGTGCTCTCGGTGTTTGTAGCCGCCATCGCAGCAGCTGTTGTCGCCATCTCGGCTGCTGCAGCTGCCCTCTCGGTGGAAGCGGCCGCGCTCAATGTAGATGCGGTGGCACTCTCGGCGTAGGCGGCCACGCTCTCGGCGCAGGCGGCGGCGCTCGGAGGGGCGACGCGGCCATCGTATGGGCCTTCAGGAAGCATTTCCACGGCGTCATCTTTGCAAGAAGGAGGTGCGGCAATGAGGATCAGGATTCGTTGATTCGGGGTTCCCGACACTGGAGCAGGCGAGCCGGCGAAGCTTAAGGAGGGAGACTTAAATAGACCCAGATATTTTCATCGCAAAAGGTTCCTAAAAAACAACTGTGTGTGATGTTGAAGACATTTTTTATTAGCTGTCATGTCAAATTTTAGAAAATTGCAATGGTCATTTGACCTTTTCAGACATTTAAGTGATTTTCTAGCCATTTAATGACCATAATTGAAATTTCAACTACATGTACATGCAACAACTAACCATAACGGTTTGAAAACTCATATTTTGTGTACTTGTGTGCGATTTAATTCCATGTGCAGTAAATTGGAAAGAATTTTCAAACATATTGGTCTACGGCTATGACACAATTAAGCATGGAGTGACATGGCATTTTAATTCCAAAAAATTGGCATGTTTGACAAAAGTTTGGACACACACCCCTCACAAACCTGAGCAACTCACTAGAAGCCTCGTGGTTCCGAGAGGGAACAATGCATGTCCCATTTGGGGCAGGTTTGGGGATATGCTTCTCACAAACCAGAGCTTCTCACAACAAGCCTGATGGTTTCAGTAGGGAACGTCCCACCTTTGGGGATGAAACGATATCCATTGCCTCTTATTGCTTTCAAAAAAATTCTCGTGTCAACATAGAACAACATGAGTGTTGTGTCAATTTTTGGGATTTTTTGGGGTTCGTTTGGACATTTTTATGCATTAATTGAGTTGTCAATGCATTTATGTGCATAATTCAAATTTGAACTACATGCACATGCTCTAATGCATATAAATTGGCTGAAAATTCAAATTTGTGCCCTTGGTTGCATGCTTAGGTCCCATGCAAGAAATGGAAAATAAATGTCAAATACCTTGCCACGGTCACTCGGCCGCAAACATTGAGATACCAGGTTTTTAAATTCTACTAAATCCAAAGGTCGTCTGAAATTCATGAAACTTGGCATGCTATCATGGAGCGGCATCAACATGCCGTGGTAAATTTTTTGTCCCACTTGGGGCAGGTTTGGGGATATGCTTCACACAAACCAGAGCTTCTCACAACAAGTGTGATGGTTTCGGTAGGGAACGTCCCACCTTTGGGGACGAAACGAGATCCATTGCCTCTTATTGCTTTCAAAAAAATTCTCGTGCCAACATAGAACAACAGGAGTGTTGTGTGAATTTTTGGGATTTTTCGGGGTTCGTTTGGACATTTTTATGCATTAATTGAGTTTTCAATGTATGTATGTGCATAATTCAAATTTGAACTACATGCACATGCTTAAATGCATATAAATTGGTTTAAAATTCAAATTTCTGCCCTTGGTTGCATGCTTAGCTCCCATGCAAGAAATGGGAGTGAATGTCAGACACCCTGCCACGGCCACTCGGCCGCAAACATTGAGATACCTGCTTTTTAAATTTTAGTAAATCCAAAGCTCATCTGAAATTCATGAAACATGGCATGCTATCATGGAGCGGTATCAACGTATCGTGGTAAATTTTTTTGTCCCATTTGGGGCAGGTTTGGGGATATGCATCACACAAACCAGAGCTTCTCACAACGAGAGTAATGGTTTCGGTGGGGAACGTCCCACCTTTGGGGACGAAACGATATCCGTTGCCTCTTATTGCTTTCAAAAAATTTCTCGTGCCAACATAGAACAACAGGAGTGTTGTGTGAATTTTTGGGATTTTTCGGGGTCCGTTTGGACATATTTATGCATTAGTTGTCTTTTCAATGCATTTCTGTGCATAATTCAAATTTGAACTACATGCACATGCTCTAATGCATATAAATTGGTTGAAAATTCAAATTTGTGCCCTTGGTTGCATGCTTAGGTCCCATGCAAGTAATGGGTATGAATGTCAAAGACCCTCCACGGTCACTCGGCCGCAAACATTCAGATACCTGGTTTTTAAATTCTAGTAAATCCAAAGCTCGTCCGAAATTCATGAAACTTGGCATGCTATCATGGAGCGGCATCAACATGTCGTGGTAATTTTTTGTTAGGGGCGGGTTTAAGGATATGCTTCTCGCAAACCAGAGCTTCTCACAACAAGCCTGATGGTTTCGGTAGGGAACGTCCCACCTTTGGGGACGAAACGACATCCATTGCCTCCTATTGCTTTCAAAAAAAATTCTCGTGTCAACATAGAACAACAGGAGTGTTGTGTCAATTTTTGGGATTTTTCGGGGTTCGTTTGGACATTTTTATGCATTAATTGAGTTTTCAATGCATTTATGTGCATAATTCAAATTTGAACTACATGCACATGCTCTAATGCATATAAATTGGTGGAAAAATCAAATTTGTGTCCTTGGGTGCATGCTTAGGTCCCATGCAAGAAATGGGAATGAATTTCAAACACTAGGGCACCGTTGATTGCCGGGAAAACGTTGAGATACTTTGTTTTTAAATTCTAGTAAATCCAAAACCTGTCTAAAATTCATGAAACTTGGCATGCTATCATGGAATGGCACCCGACATGCTGTGGTATTTTTCGTGTCCATTTTGAGAGAAGGCGCACTTGAATTACAACCAACAAAGGCATTTTGAGAAAATAGCTGCCACTTTAATATCTCAAACGTTTGTGTAATTCAAATCGTGTGCGTTTTGTTAACCATTTACATGACACCACGTGTCTTTGTTTTAATGGCTATAGGAGGTGTCGTGCGGACAGCTGCTTGAGCTTGACTGAATGGGAGGCGTGCGAGCGGAGTCCGGTGCGCAGGCTGACCGAGAGGCGTGCAAGCTGTCCTCCAATGCGCAGACTCACCGGGAAGCGTGCGAGCTGTACGCTGCGCAGGCTCACTGGGAAGAGAGCCCTTTGACTTCAATGGCTGCCCGCCTTCCTCTCCATTAATGTCGCCCAAGCCGATGTTTAATACGAGCAGCCTTACTATTCGCCTCCCATTCCCCTCCCTCCCGCAGACCTCCACCAATGCCATGGCGCAGAATGATCATCTGCCACTAGTCTTCAAGTTTGGTGAAGTCGACTCTGAGCTGGAGGTGATAGAAAATAAGGAGGAATGGGGCCTCATGGACAGGGCCCGGAATGAGCTGGCCACGGCGGTTGCTGCCCCAGCTCCCATCCCCGCGTCCGTGCCAGCGACTATTCCCGTAGCATTGACGGGCTGGTCGCCGAGCACTATCGCAGAGCTAGAAGCCGCGGGCGTCAGCGAGGTCGCACGAGCTCATGTACATGCCAGCGCCCGTGCCCGTGCCCGTGCGCACTCCTCCACCCACCGTGGCACCGGGCCCCGTGCGTTTGGTTGCACCCGCCGCGCCCGTGCGCCTGCTCGTGCGCGCCCCTCCACCCACCGCGGCGCCGGTCCCCGTGCGTTTGGCTTCACCCGCCATGCTCGTGCATGTGCGCGCGCCCCCCTCAGCGGATGGGACGCTGCCGGCGACTGCTACCTCTCAGCGGCGCCAGTTGCCGTCCTCCCGCGCCCCGCGCATCGATCGCGCGATGACATGATGTTTGATTTACACGTGAAGAACATTTTATGCTTCCTTGAAGACTTCAACAACAGCGTCCCGGAGGACGACAACGATGTCGCGGCACGTCGCCTCCGCCGTCGTCGGAAATAGTTTTTTGGGGTTTAATACCGGATCTCGAATTCTCGATCATATGAATATAAAACTGCAGTGTGACTGAATGAAAGATATGGTTTGAACGAACTTGCGTTTTTTCTCTCTTAATGTATAGACTTATCAAATGATTTTTTTTGAAAAAATCCGTCAATGGTATTTACATATAAAACACTCATTGCAAACGTTTTAGTTAGAACACCCGTATGCAAACCGACAGCTTCCTCGGGAAGCCAAGGGAAAATGTGCCGAGCAGGATTTCTGCAGCTCTTGATCGCAAATGTTTTAGATAGAACACCCGTATGCAAAGTGAGAGCTATGGTCTTCCCTCGTAGTGCAGGATTTGTGCATCCCTTCAATGCAAACAGTTGTTTTGCATGACCCGTGTGCAACCATGTAGAAACAATTGGGTAAGATTTGCATCTGTCATTTTGGGTATGTTGCCATTTATCAAACTGGAAAGATTGACATTTGTTTATCTAGTAACATTGCCATTTGTCAACCTTGTAGCACTGCGATATGTCAAAATATGCAGCTAAAAATCACTAGCACTATCTAATTTTTGCAACTAAAATCACTAGCACTGTTCATATGGACACCACTAGCAGGCACGAGTTGATGGACGCATACACAAAGGTACCATTGATTACATACAACAAGTCGTTAACCCACAACGACAACGAGGATACACGTTGGATTATAGATCATTTCCAACAAAACATTCTAGTAAGTAAAGTTTTTCTCACACAACAAATAACAAAGCGATGAAATGAACTTCAGCTCAACCACTCGTCGGCATTGGAAACACTTGCTTTGAACCAGAAGTGATTCTCTGGGAAGGACCAGCTACTGTCAATCTCGAGACCAACGCAGGACTGATCATCCAGGCTGAAGCGGCCTATGTCAGGACCCATAATGGGATGGTAGGGAAGCATACACTACAAAAAAAGACACATCCGTGACATTTTGGGCCAAACAAAAAAATTTCTGTCATACTTATGACACTTCTATGACGATAATTGTGACAAAACCCAGTATCATCATAGATGTGGTGGGCTCCTACTTCTATGAAAAAAATCATGACAGAAAAAGGGATTTCTGTCCTGGGTGGGCCGGAGACGCAGCTGCATGACATTCTTTGGGCCGTCCATGATGGAAAAAACTGTGGTAGAAGCGAGGGCGAGGAAAATATCGGGTTGTTCCCGGTTACGGTGGGTGGTCGGGGTCGAGCGATGCAAGGAGGTTTGCGCGTTTCTCTTGTACACGCACGCGCGTGGGTGCGAGGCGTTGGGCTCTAACTGAACCCGAGCGATTGCACTGTATGCTACGCGTTACTGAACCCGAGTGATCGATCGATGGCTATTAACTGAACCCGATCGAGCGATTCCTTCGCTACTGCTGCTAACTGAAGCCGATCGATGCTGCCTCTGGATGAACAGTGAGCGTTGCTGGCGGGTTTGGTTGAACAGTTCCCGGTGGGGGCGGATGAACAGGACCCTGTGGTATTGCCTCCGGATGAATAGGACCCCGATTGATCGAGACGATTGGGGCTGGATGAACAGGACCCCGTGGAGGGCTAGATGAACAGGACGACTAAGGGAGTCCTAGATTAGGGGGTATCCGGACAGCCGGATTATATCCTTTGGCCGGACTGTTGGACTATGAAGATACAAGATTGAAGACTTTGTCCCGTGTCAGGATGGGACTCTCCTTGGCGTGGAAGGCAAGCTTGGCAATACGGATATATAGATCTCCTTCCTTGTAACTGACTCTGTGTAACCCTATCCCCCTCCGGTGTCTATATAAACCGGAGGGTTTAGTCCGTAGGACCAAGAACAACAATCGTACCATAGCTAGCTTCTAGGGTTTAGCCTCTTCGATCTCGTGGTAGATCAACTCTTGTACTACTCATATTATCAAGAACAATCAAGCAGGACGTAGGGTACTACCTCCATCAAGAGGGCCCGAACCTGGGTAAACATTGTGTCCCCGGCCTCCTGTTACCATCCGCCTTAGACGCACAGTTCGGGACCCCTACCCGAGATCTGCCGGTTTTGACACCGACATTGGTGCTTTTATTGAGAGTTCCTCTGTGTCATCATCGTTAGGCTTGATGGCTCCTTTGATCATCATAGCGATGCAGTCTAGGGTGAGACTTTTCTCCCCAGACAGATCTTTGTATTCGGCGGCTTCGCACTGCGGGCCAACTCGCTTGGCCATCTGGAGCAAATCGAGAGTTACGCCCCTGGCCACCAGGTCATGTTTGGAATCTTAAACTACATGGCCGATATCCGTGGAGACTTGATCTTCGACAGATTCGAGCCCCTGCCAAGTGTGCCGCACGGTCATGATGAGCATGATTTAGCTCTACCATCGGATAGTGTTCAGGAGACCGCACCGGCAACCGCTCTGACCCTCAATTCGGAGCCAATTGCGCCATCCATGGATGGGTGGATAGAACCCGCCACTGAGGCCGCATTCTCATCGGCGATTGAGCCAAGTATTGACCTTACCCTTCACGAGAGCCGTGACGCCAAACTGTCGGATTCTTCCCCGGCCACGGACTCCGAACCACCTGCACCCATGCCTATCGAATCCGACTGGGCGCCGATCATGGAGTTCACCTCCGCGGATATCTTTCAGCACTCGCCCTTCGGCGACATACTGAACTCATTAAGGTCTCTCTCCTTGTCAGGAGAGTCCTGGCCGAACTATGTCCGGCAGGATTGGGATGCGGATGGCGAAGAAATTCGCCGCCCACCCACCACCCACTTAGTAGCCACTGTCGATGATTTGACCGACATGCTCGACTTTGACTCCGAAGACATCGATGGTATGGACGACGATGCAGGAGACGAACAGGAACCACTGCCCACAGGGCAATGGACAACCACCTCATCATATGATATATACATGGTGGACACACCCAAAGAAGGCAATGGCGACGGGACAGCGGAGGATGACCCCTCCAAGAAGCAACCCAAGCGCCAACGATAGCGGCACCGCTCTAAGTCTCGCCAAAGCAAAAGCGGTGATACCGGCACATGAGATAATAGCACTCCGGACAGTGCCGAAGATGATGACAATCCCCTCCAGCAAGATTTAGAGCAGGAGGATGGAGAAGCCAGCCCTCCCGAGAGAGCGGCAGATGGAGAGGTGGAGGATGATAATTACATGCCTCCCTCCAAAGACGAGGCAAGCCTCGACGGTGACGAATTTGTCGTGCCTGAGGATCCCATCGAGCAAGAGCGCTTCAAGCACTGGCTTATAGCCACGACAAATAGCCTTAAGAAAAAGCAACAGCAGCTTCAAGCTGATCAAGATTTGCTAGCTGACAGATGGACTGAAGTCCTTGCGGCTGAGGAATATGAACTCGAACGCCCCTCCAAGAGTTACCCAAAGCGCAGGTTGCTACCCCGACTGGAGGAGGAAGCATTAAAACCTACATCTCCAGCATATGACGCGGCTGATCAGCCACCTCGTGGCCGCGACAGAGAGGCATTTCAGCCAAAAGCTCAGCCCACACCCCGACGCCACTCAAATAAAAATGTCAAAGCACGGGGAAACACGCTAGACCTGCGAGACGTATTGGATGACAAAGCAAAACACGCAAGATCGATCTACGGATCACGAGGGCACGTCACTACGTGAGACGATAACCGTCACGCCGGATATAGTAAAAGTAAATCCGGTCGGGCCGAACACAGTAGACAAGACTCATTTGAGCTGCGTCGCGACATAGCCCAGTACAGAGGCGCCGCACACCCCCTATGCTTCACAGATGAAGTAATGGATCACCAAATCCCAGAGGGTTTCAAACCCGGAAATATCGAATCATACGACGGTACAACAGATCATGCGGTATGGATCGAGGACTTCCTCTAGCACATCCACATGGCCCGCGGTGACGATCTACACGCCATAAAATACCTCCCACTCAAGCTCAAAGGACCAGCTCGGCATTGGCTCAACAGCCTACCGCCAGAATCTATTGGCTGTTGGGAAGATCTGGAAGCCGCATTCCTCAACAACTTCTAGGGCACTTATGTGCGACCACTAGATGCCAATGACTTGAGCCACATAATTCAGCAGCCAGAGGAATCGGCCAAGCAATTCTGGACACGGTTCCTGACAAAGAAAAATCAAATCGTCGACTGTCCGGATGCAGAGGCCCTAGCAGCTTTTAAGCACAACATCCGCGACGAGTGGCTTGCTCGGCACCTTGGCCAGGAAATGCCGAAATCTATGGCAGCCCTCACGACACTCATGACCCGCTTTTGTGCGGGAGAGTACAGCTGGCTGGCTCGCAGCAATAATATATCAAAGAACCATGGTACTTCGGATACCAAGGATAGCAATGGCAGGTCACGTCGAAATAAACACAAGCGCCGCATCAACAGCGACAATACCGATGATATGGCAGTCAATGCCGGATTCAGAGGCTCTAAACCTGGTCAGCGGAAAAGGCACTCAAAATAAGCACTCCGGGCCCGTCTAGTTTGGACCGTATACTCGATCGCTCGTGTCAAATACACGGCACCCCGACAAGCTAGCCAACCACACTAACAGGGAATGTTGGGTGTTCAAGCAGGCCGGCAAGTTAAATGCCAAAAACAAAGATAAGGGGTTACATAGCGATGATGAGGAGGAGCCCCGGCCGCCGAACACCGGAGGACAAAAAAGGTTCCCCACACAAGTGTGGACGGTGAACATGATATACGCAACCCACATCCCCAAGAGGGAGCGGAATTGTGCGCTAAGGGATGTATATGCGTTGGAGCCAGTCACCCCAAAGTTCAACCCATGGTCCTCCTGTCCGATCACCTTTGATCGCAGGGACCACCCCACTAGTATCCGTCATGGCGGATTCGCCGCACTGGTCCTAGACCCAATCATCGACGGATTTCACCTCACTCGAGTCCTTATGGACGGCGGCAGCAGCCTGGACCTGCTTTATCAGGACACAGTGCGCAAAATGGGTATAGACCCCTCAAGGATCAAACCCACAAAAATGACCTTCAAAGGCGTCATACCAGGTGTAGACGCCCATTGCACAGGCTCAGTCACACTGGAAGTGGTCTTCGGATCCCCGGATAACTTCCAAAGCAAGGAGTTAATCTTCGATATAGTCCCGTTCCGCAGTGGCTATCACGCACTACTTGGGCGAACCACATTTGCGAGATTCAATGTGGTACCGCATTATGCATACCTCAAGCTCAAGATGCCAGGACCTCGGGGGGTCATCACAGTCAATGGAAACACAGAGCGCTCTCTCCGCACGGAGGAGCACACTGCGGCCCTCGCAGCAGAAGCACAAAGCAGCCTCTTCAGGCAATCCACCAGTTCGGCGATTCAACACCCGGACACCGTCAAGCGCACCTGAAGTAATCTGCAACAAGACCGCCTGGCACGTTCCGGGCTCGCATAGCAATGCGGCCCCACCCCAATCCCAGCCAAACGGCGAAATCCGCGCCACGAGTACATAATTACGCATTGAAAATACCATGGGCATAGGTAGAGGGGCACGACTACGGCACGCCACAAAACGCGGCTCAACCGCACTAGGGGCTTCCCGCTTTGTTATTTTTTCTCTCTTTCAGGACTTTACTCTCTGGAAACCCTGTCTGGCAGTACGATTGCCGGACACACGATACAACAACCAAGGAGGCAGAAAGCTACGTCGCACCATGGAATTCCTAGGTGGTATCTGATAACGAGTGAAATACCTGCTTTAAATACCATTCCTCAGCTTGCCCTTGGAGGGGACATGTCAAATAGTCCTACTTTTTGCTTATCGCACTACTTGTATCATTCTACTTCGACGCACCTTTTTGAATAAACAATGCATAGCACTAGACTATTACCGCATTCTCTATTCTTTTATATATATATATATATATATATATATATATATATATATATATATATATATATATATATATATATATATGTTCATTCATGACATTCAGCACCCGTACACTCTGGTACGGCCAATACGCCAGGGGCTTAAGCGTACCCCATAATACGACATGAGAAGTCTGAACACTTTTGACAGTGCGGCGCCCCAAACTTATAGCATTATATGCATCATCTCTGAATCATGTCTTGGGTCAATAGTTGGGTTTGCCCGGCTCCCATGTTTTGGTACCTTACGTTCCGCTATATCGGCTAAGGTAGCTGTCAGTGTCAAAACCGGCGGATCTCGGGTAGGGGGTCCCGAACTGTGCGTCTAGGCCGGATGATAACAGGAGGCAAGGGACATGAAGTTTTACCCAGGTTCGAGCCCTCTTGATGGAGGTAAAACCCTACGTCCTGCTTGATTAATATTGATGATATGGGTAGTACAAGAGTAGATCTACCACGAGATCGGAGAGGCTAAACCCTAGAAGCTAGCCTATGGTATGATTGTTGTTCTGTATGTTGTCCTACGGACTAAAACCCTCCAGTTTATATAGACACCGGAGAGGGTTAGGGTTACACAAAGTCGGTTACAATGGTAGGAGATCCCAATATCCGTATCGCCAAGCTTGCCTTCCACGCCAAGGAAAGTCCCTTCCGGACACGAGACGAAGTCTTCAATCTTGTATCTTCATAGTCCAGGAGTCCGGTTGAAGGTATAGTCTGGCCATCCGGACACCCCCTAATCCAGGACTCCCTCAGTAGCCCCTGAACCAGGCTTCAATGACGACGAGTCCGGCGCGCAGATTGTCTTCGGCATTGCAAGGCGGGTTCCTCCTCCAAGTACTTCATAGAAGATTTTGAACACAAAGATAGTGTCCGGCTCTGCAAAATAAGTTTCCACATATTGCCATAGAGAGAATAATATTTACACAAATCTAATCTGCTGACATATTCCGTAGTGTGACATCGCACCACGGCCAAGCCTTTATTCGAATCATTTTATTGTCCCACCTCAGCGTGTCATGCAAGGAGGTTTCCTTGGCACGTCTTGTTAAAGCAGAGATCATGTCCCCTTATTCCGGGATTCTCATCAATACGGGCGTGGGTAACCCAACTGCGCCATTGATTACGGCGCTTGGAGATAAGTGAGTTTTACTAGGCTGGTGGGGACACGTAGTTGCGTCCACCCATATAAGGGGATAAGGATCCACCTTTTCACCTACGCCTTCTTCCATCTTTGCCTATATATTTACGCGCACTCGAGCTCCAGCGCCCAAGTCCGCACTCCCCACCTCAACTTTCTCCAGCCATGTCCGGAGCGGGAGGCAAGTGGATGGTATCCTCCGTCACGGAGGGACACATAAAAAAACTGAGGAAGGCCAGATACTTGTGTAACGACATCGCGTACCGGCTTCCCGAAGAGGGGCAGCTCCTCCCCACCCCAAGGCCCCATGAGAGGGTAGTGTTCCTTCCCCACTTCCTCCGCGGACTGGGCTTTCCTATCCACCCATTCGTTCGGGGACTCATGTTCTACTACGGCCTGGATTTCCATGATCTGGCCCTGAACTTCATCCTCAACATCTCGGCGTTTATCGTCGTGTGCGAGGCCTTCCTCCGCATCCGCCCCCATTTCGGCCTATGGCTCAAGACTTTCAATGTCAAGCCGAAGGTGGTGCGTGGCAACCAGGAGGAGTGCGGAGCCGCCATGGTGGGCAAGATGCCCAACGTCTTATGGCTCGAGGGCTCCTTTGTGGAGACCCTGAAGGGGTGGCAATCGGGGTGGTTTTACATCACCGAGCCACGCGACCCTGAGTGGGTCACAGCCCCCGAGTTTCGGTCCGGACCCCCAACGCGGCTCACGTCCTAGAAAGAGACGGGCCTGTCGTGAGGCAGCAAAAGAGAGGTGACTGGACTGCAAACATGCATCCAAACCCTGGTGAACAAGCAGCTCAAGCTTGTCAACGTAGTCCAGGTTATGCTCATCCGGCGGATCCTCCCGTGTCAACAACGGGCCTTCAATCTGTGGGAGTTCAACCCGGCGCAGCACCGAACTCTGAGCAGGCTCTTCGACACGACGTACGAAGATGCCTGGAAGGTACTTTTCAAGGGCGCCGAGGCTCCCGCATCCGCTACCGAGGATCACGGATTTAGCGCGCAGCATCACGCTAGCGCGGTAAGTTGTTTGTACCTTTCACAGGGTATTAGTTTTTCATAGTTTAACTCTATGCGGAATCTAAGCCCCCTTACCTTTGACAGGATTGGCAGGCGAAGTCCGGACAGATCGACTGTCCGGCTCCTTTGCCCGAAGACCCAGCGATGCCCGCTTGGCGAAGCTGCTGGTTCCGGCACCCTATGTGGTGCCGGAGAAGAAGGCCATGGGGACTCAAAAAAGTGCCCGGCGCCAGGAGGTGTCGGGTTCATCATCCGACGGCTCCAAGGCGCATTCCTCCCGTGAAGACGAGGAGGAAGAAGGGACCTCTCCCCCCCCCAGCGGGGGGAGAGAAGAAAAGGAAGGTCGCCCTCACTGGGGAGGCCGAAGGGTCCAAGAAGGGGAAAACCCTTCCTCCGGACTACTCCACCAACACCGACGACGGCGGAGAGGAGTGGCCGCTCAGGGCCAAGCCCCTGGCGAAATCGTAAGTATCCGGATACCAGAGTAATTCATAGTATTCCTTTATTGCATAGCATTCCCTTATGTCGAATATGATTATGCAGCCCACCCAAAGACCGGCTCGACGTGTCGTCGAGCGGTTCACTGGACTCGTCGGATGTGAATTCGCTTCCGACGGCTACCTCCCCCCGCCCTACGAACGACGCCGAAGTGTTGTCCCAACAGGTTCCAAGCTAGGAGGAGGTGGTCCTGGAGGCGCCGTAAGGTGACCTCCCGGACTCCAGGAGTAAAGGGGATAAAATCCCCCAGGGCTCCAAGTCCGGCTCTAGGCCGGACACCGCTCCGGAACCTTCAAAGGTTCCAGAGTCCGGCGGGCAACCTCCTTCCAAGAGGAGCAAGCCCACCATGCCGGTGACCCCCGTCCAACCGGAGGCGCCGGACAATCTGTTGGAGGTGCTCAAAGGCGCCACCATCGACGAGGAGCACCGCACCATTATGAGTGCGGTGGTCCAGAAGGTTTAGTCCGCCTTGAAGCTTGTGCTAGCCTTTTAACAGGCTTTGAGGTAAGTAAAGAATGTGTAAATAATATTACCGCATAGATAGTAGCCCCTGATGCTCTGTTTGGCGTTCGGGAAGAAAAGCCGAATAGAGGATCAAATAAAATTCGTAGGAGTCTAACAAAAAGGAGTCAATATGCGTATGCAGGCTTCTGTGCTGGCGTCCGCTGCACTGACTGCGGAAGTGGACACGCTAAAGCAAAACCTCGAGCAGTCCGAGCAAGAGCTCGGGCATGCCAAGAAGCATCTCGAGGACAAGGAAGGTAAGAAATACCTTGTTTAAATATATATAAAAAAGGTGCAATTGCAAAAAATGACAGGATTATCGTGGCTATTGTAGGGGCCACGTCTGAGGTGGCGACCCTTAAGCAAGCGCTGTCCGAGGCCGAGAAGAGGGCGGCCACGGAGCGCACCGAGCGGGAGAAGTATGAGGCCCAGGTTGGCAAGGTGCGGTAAGAGCTCCAGGCTCTCATGAAAAAACATGAGAGTTTGGAGCTTGACTCAAAGATGCAAGCGTCCGAGCTCGCGGTGGCTATTGAAAATGCCAAGTCTACCAAGGCCGAATCCCAGAAGACCCTCCAAGAGTTGGATGCGGTGAAAAAGATAGCGGCGGGTAAGGCATTCTTTATGCAAAGCAAACACATAAACGTGAGTTACTTGTTACTTACTCGAATCCGGAGCTCTCCGGGAGCATTCGCAGATCTTCCCCGTAGTGTGTCCGATGCCGCTGCATTCTATCGAGCCAAGGAGGGCAGCTCGATAGAGAAGGTGTTCTGGTCTTAGTATGCTGAGGCCGGACACCCCGTGCCCCTGAGCGACCAGCTGAAGCAACTGGTCGAGCTCCACAAGGCGGCAGAACAGGCCATGAAGGGCCTCATAGTTCAGCTATGGCCTGGAGAGGCTCTGCCTGGGAGCTATTTTGGGCAGGTGCGGTGGCTGGTGGGGGCCTGTCCAAGGCTTGAAGTCATCAAGCGCTCCGTCTGTATTGAAGGTGCCTCTAGGGCCCTTGCCCGTGCTAAGGTGCACTGGGGCAAGCTGGATGCTGAGAAGCTTGTGAAGGACGGGCCACCGCCGGGGAAAGAGCATTGCAAGCCCGAGAATTATTATAAGGATGTTCTGAAGGGTGCCCGCCTTATGGCGGATGAATGTTCCAGGGATGTAATTTTTGAGTAAAACTCGCTCGTTTTGTCCTGTGCACTGAAAACTTGTTCATATGCGCTAAGCAATGCTGTTGGAATTTAAAATATCACCTTCTGTGCGGGTATTTATCAATTCTGAGAGATGGCGAGTCGTCGGCTTCTGCGCCCGTGCCGCTAGTGCTGGGGTGTTCGGGGATAAACCTGAGCGCTCTTTTTCCCATGTTTGGGTCCTTTGAGGGAGGCGCTCAGCACAACGAACAAGGCAATCGGACTATAATGCGTGAACACTTTCACTTAGCCATAGAATTCTATAATTTTAAATTTCGGCGAAGCCCCTGGTATTCGGAAGACCGAGTTCGGGGCGCTATCCACGCCTTGGCCAGACAGAGCCGACTCCTCGCTCTAAGCGGCATAATTCTTTAGGGACTCTAAAAACCTCTCGAATAGCGACCAGCTCTCGCTTCATCATGACAGTCAGTTTTAGCTTTCTCTACTGAGGTGCTCGACCCAGCTCAACTGGGGCACAATCGCAGTAGTTCTCCTAGTGCTACCTTAGCCGACATAGCGGAACGTAAGGCACCAAAACATCGGAGCTGGGCAAACCCAACTATTGACCCAAGACATGATTCGGAGCCGATGCATATAATGCTATAAGTTTGGGGTGCCGCACTTGTTAAAGTGTTCGTACTTCTCACACCATATTGAGGGGTACTAAAGCCCCTGGCATATTTTGGCCGTACCAAAGTGTACGGGTGCAACATGTCGTTAAGGAACATATATTTGTAAAAAAAAGAGTAATGCAAAAATAGACAAAAGCTATGCATTGTTTATTAAAAAGGGCTGCGATCAAAGCAGAACGATACAAATAATGCGATAAGCAAAAGGTTGGACTATTTAACATGTCCGTTCCAGGGGCAGGCTGCGGAATGGTATGCGAAACAGGTATACTGCTCGTGATAGAGACCACCTGGGAATTCCGTAATGCGGCATGGCTTGTCTGCTTCCCTGGTTCTTGCATCGTTTGTGCGGCAATTGAACTGCCGAACAGGCCTTCCGAAGAATGGAGTCCTGAAAGTAAGAGAAAATTAAAAAATCGGCAGCCCCTGGTGCGGTTTAAGCCGTGTTTCGGGTGTGCCATGATGGTGCCCCTCCCCCTGTACCCATGGTATTTCTAGAGCGTAGTTATGTACGCGAATCACTGGTGTCGCATTTTTGCGAGGGTTGAGGTTTGGGCCGCATTGCTACGCCTGCTCGGAACGTGCCAGGCGGTCTTGTTGTAGGTTACTCCAGGCGCGCTTGACGGTGTCCTAACGTTTAATGGCCGGACTGGAGAACTGCCTGGAGAGGCTGCTTTGTACTTCCGCTGCAAGGGCCGTCGTGTGCTCCTCCGTTCGGAGGGAGCATTCGGTGTTTCCATTGACCGTAATTACTCCTCGAGGGCCTGGCATCTTGAGCTTAAGGTATGCGTAGTGCGGTACCGCATTGAACTTGGCGAATGCGGTTCGCCCGAGCAGTGCGTGATAGCCACTGCGGAATGGGACTATGTCAAAGATTAACTCCTCGCTTTGGAAATTATCCGGAGATCCGAAGACCACTTCAAGTGTGACTGAGCCTGTACAGTTGGCCTCTACACCTAGTATTACGCCTTTAAAGGTCGTTTTGGTGGGCTTAATCCTCGAGGGATCTATGCCCATTTTCCGCACTGTATCCTGGTAAAGCAGGTTCAGGCTGCTGCCGCCGTCCATAAGGACTCTAGTGAGATGAAATCCGTCAATAATTGGGTCTAGAACCAATGCGGCGAATCCGCCATGACGGGTGCTAGTGGGATGGTCCCTTCGATCAAAGGTGATCGGGCAGGAGGACCATGGGTTGAACTTTGGGGCGACTGGCTCTACCGCGTATACGTCCCTTAACGCGCGCTTCCGCTCCCTCTTGGGGATGTGGGTTGCGTATATCATGTTCACCGTCCGCACTTGTGGGGGAAAACCCTTCTGTCCACTGTTGTTCGGCAGCCGGGGCTCTTCGTCGTCATCGCTATGCAGCCCCTTGTCAGTATTTTCGGCATTTAACTTGCCTGCCTGCTTGAACACCCAACAATCCCTGTTGGTGTGATTGGCCGGCTTTTCGGGGGTGCCATGTATCTCGCACAAGCGGTCGAGTATTCGGTCCAAACTGGATGGGCCCCTAGGATTTCTTTTGAATGGCTTTTTCCGCTGACCGGATTTATAGCCTCTGAATCTGGCATTAACTGTCGTATCCTCAGCATTGTCGCCGTTAATGCGGTGCTTCTGCTTGTTGCGACGCGACCTGCCACTACTGTCCCTGGTATCCGAATTACCAGGGTTCTTGGTCATATTGTTGCTACGAGCAAGCCAGCTGTCTTCTCCCGCGCAAAAGCGGGTCATGAGTGTCGTGAGTGCTGCCATAGATTTCGGCTTTTCCTGTCCAAGGTGCCGGGCAAGCCACTCATCATGGATATTGTGCTTGAAGGCTGCTAGGGCCTCTGCGTCCGGACAGTCGACTATTTGATTTTTCTTTGTTAGGAACCGTGTCCAGAATTGCCTGGCCGATTCCTCTGGCTGCTGAATTACGTGGCTTAGGTCATCGGCGTCTGGTGGTTGCACATAAGTGCCCTAGAAATTGTTGAGGAATGCGGCTTCCAGGTCCTCCCAACAACTGATTGATCCTGCTAGCAAGCTGTTAAGCCAATGCCGAGCTGGTCCTTTAAGCTTGAGTAGGAGGTATTTGATGGCGTGGAGATCATCGCCGCGTGCCATGTGGATATGAAGGAGATAATCCTCGATCCATACCGCAGGATCTGTTGTGCCATCATATGATTCGATGTTTACGGGTTTGAAACCCTCGGGGATTTGATGATCCATTACTTCGTCTATGAAGCATAGTGGGTGTGCGGCGCCTCTGTACTGGGCTATATCACGACGTAGCTCCAATGAGCTTTGTCTACTATGTTCGGCCCTACCGGATTTGTGTCCGGCGTGACGGTTATCGTCTCGAGTCGTGGGGCGCCCACACGATCCGTAGATCGATCTTGTTTGCCTTGCCTTGTCCTCCAACATATCTCGTAGGTCTGGCGCATTTTCCCGTGCCTTGGTACGGGGTGCGGCTTGAGTGGAGGGCCGAGAGGCCTCTCTGTCGCGGCCACGAGGTGGCCAGTCGACCGTATCAAGTGTTGGTGATGTAGGTTTAAGTGCTTCCTCCTCTAATCGGGGTAGCAACCTGCACTTTGGGTAGCTCTTGGAGGGGCGTTCGAGTTTATGCTCTTCGGCCGCAAGGACTTCAGTCCATCTGTCGACTAGCAAATCTTGATCAGCTCTAAGATGTTGCTGTTTTTTCTTGAGGCTTCTTGCCGTGGCCATAAGCCTGCGTTGAAAACGCTCTTGCTCGATGGGATCCTCTGGCACGACGAATTCGTCGTCTCGAGGCTTGCCTCGTCTTCGAAGGGAGGCATATAATTATCATCCTCGACCTCTCTGTCTGCCACTCTCTCATGAGGGCTAGCTTCTCCATCCTCCTGTGCTGAATCTTGCTGGAGGGGGTTTTCTTCAGCACTCTCCGGAGTATTATTATCTCCCGTGCTGGAATCACCGTATTTGCTTTGGCGGGATTTTGAGCCGCGCCGCTGATGCCGGCGCTTAGGCTGTTTCTTGGAGGGGTCATCCTCCGCTATTCCATCGCCATCTCCTTCTTTTGGGGTGTCCACCATGTATATGTCATATGACGAGGTGGCTTTCCAGGGCCCAATAGGTGTTGGTTCTTCATCGTCTCCTGCATCGGCGTCCATACCGTCGATGTCATCGGAGTCGAAGTCAAGCATGTCGGTTAAATCGTCGACAGTGGCTACAAAGTGGGTGGTGGGTGGGCTTTGAATTTCTTCATCGTTCGTATCCCAACCTTGCTGACTGTAGTCCGGCCAGGGCTCTCCTAATAAAGAGAGAGACTTTAGTGTCTTCAGAATATCGCCGAAAGGCGAGTGCTGAAAGATGTCCACGGCAGTAAACTCCATGGTCGGCACCCAATCGGATTCGATTGGCAGGGGCGTGGAGGGTTCGGAGTCTAGAGAGGAGTCCGGCTCCTTGGAGTCATGAGTCTCGTGGAGTGCGGGGCTGGTGTTCGGCTCGATCGCCGTTGGGATCGCAGCCCCCGAGGCGGCGTCCAACCACCCATCCTCGATCGGCGCAGTTGGCTCCGAATTAAGGGTCAAAGCTGATGCGGGTGCGGCCTCCAGGGCACTGTTCGACAGCAGAGCTAGATCATGCTCGTCGTGACAGTGCAGCACGCTCGGAAGTGGCTCGAATCCATCGAAGATCAAGTCCCCGCGGATGTCAGCCGTGTAGTTTAAACTTCCAAATCTGACCTGATGGCCAGGGGCATAGCTTTCGATCTGCTCCAGATGGCCAAGTGAATTGGCCCGCAGTGCGAAGCCGCCGAAGACGAAGATCTGTCCGGGGAGGAAGGTCTCACCCTGGACTGCATCGCTGTTGATGATCGTAGGAGCCATCAAGCCTAATGGCGACGACACAGAGGAACTCTCAATGAAAGCACCAATGTCGGTGTCAAAACCGGCGGATCTCGGGTAGGGGGTCCCGAACTGTGCTTCTAGGCCAGATGGTAACAGGAGGCAAGGGACACGAAGTTTTACCCAGGTTCGGGCCCTCTTGATGGAGGTAAAACCCTACGTCCTCCTTGATTAATATTGATGATATGGGTAGTACAAGAGTAGATCTACCACGAGATCGGAGAGGCTAAACCCTAGAAGCTAGCCTATGGTATGATTGTTGTTCTGTATGTTGTCCTACGGACTAAAACCCTCCGGTTTATATAGACACCGGAGAGGGTTAGGGTTACACAAAGTCGGTTACAATGGTAGGAGATCCACATATCCGTATCGCCAAGCTTGCCTTCCACGCCAAGGAAAATCCCTTCCGGACACGGGACGAAGTCTTCAATCTTGTATCTTCATAGTCCAGGAGTCCGGCTGAAGGTATAGTCCAGCCATCCGGACACCCCTAATCCAGGACTCCCTCAGTAGCGCTGGGAGAACTACTGCGATTGTGCCCCGGTTCATCTGGGCAAGCATCTCAGTAGAGAAAGCTAAAACTGACTGTCATGATAAGGTGAGAGCTGGTCGCTGTTCGAGAGGTCTCGAGTCCCTAAAGACTTATGCCGCTTAGGGAGAGGAGTCGGCTTTGTCCGGCTTAGGCGTGTATAGCGCCCCAAATTCAGCCTTCCGAATACTAGGGGCTTCGCCAAAATTTAAAATTGTAGACTTCTATGGCTAAGTGAGAGTGATAAAGCATTATAGTCCGATTGCCTTGTTCGTTGCGCTGAGCACCTCCCTCGAAGGGCGCAACAATGGGAAAAGGAGTGCTTAGATTTATCCCGAACACCCCAACACTCGTGGCATGGGGGCAGAAGCCGACAACTGGCCATCTCTCAGATTTGATAAACAACCGCACAGAAGATAATATTTTAAATTCAAACAAGCGTTGCATAGCGCACATGAACAAGTTTTCATAATACAGGATCACACGAGCAAGTTCATTCAAAAATTACATCCTTCGCACACTCATCCACCACAAGATGGGCACCCTTCCGGACACCCTCATAATACATTTCAGGGTGGCGATGCTCCTTGCCCTGCGGCGGTCCCTCCTTCACCAGCTTCTCGGCGTCCATCTTGGCCCAGTGCACCTTCGCACGGGTAAAAGCCCGGCGTGCACCTTCGATGCAGACGGACCACTTTATGACTTCCAGCCGTGGGCAAGCATCCACAAGCCGCCTCACCAGGCCAAAGTAGCTGTTGGGAAGGGAGTCGCCAGGCCACATCCGGACTATAAGGCCCCTCATGGCCTGTTCGGCCTCCTTGTGCAGCCCGACCAGTTGCTTCAGCTGGTCGCTCACAGGCATCGGGTGTTCGGTCCCAGTATACTGAGATCAGAACAACTTCTCCGTCGAGCTTCCCTCCTCGGCCTGGTAGTACTTTGCGGCATCTGACACGCTGTGGGGCAAATCTATGAATGCTCCTGGAGAGCTTCGAACTCGGGTAAGTAACAAGTAATTTACTTTCACATGCTTGCTTTGCATAATGAATGCCTTACCCGCCGCTATCTTCCTCATCACCTCAATTTCCTGGAGGGCCTTTTAGGCTTCAGCCTTGGCACACTTTGTGCTCTCGAGGGCCGCGGCAAGCTCGGACTCTCGCGTCTTCGAGTCAAGCTCCAAAGTCTCGTGCTTCTTCACGAGAGCCTAGAGCTCTTGCTGCACCTCGCCCACCCGTTCCTCCCATTTCTCCTGCTCGGTGCGCTCCTTGTCCGCTTTGTTTTCGGCCTCGGACAGCGCTTGCTTCAGCGTCGCCACTTCGGTCGTGGCCCCTGGCACATCCATGGTGATCCTATCATTTTGCAACCACATCTTTTTTTTGTATATATAGACAAGGTATTACTTACCTTTGTTCTCCTCGAGCTGCCTCTTGGTAAGGCCGAGCTCTTTCTCAGACCGCTCGAGGTTCTGCTTCAGTGCGACAACCTCCGCAGTCAGTGCGGCAGAGGTCAGCAGCGAAGCCTGCATACACATATTTATATTAGACTCCTACAGATATTATTTGATCCTCTATTCAGCTTTTCTTTGTGAACACCAAAAAGAGCATCAGGGGATACTGTCTATGCGGTAATATTTTCCTATATTTTAAATACTTACCTCAAAGCCTGTTAGAAGGCTGGCATAGGCTTCAGTCAGTCCGCTCTTGGCGGACTGAACCTTCTTGATCACCGCACTCATAATAGTGCGGTGCTCTTCATCGATGGAAGCGCCGCGAAGCGCTCCCAGCAGGTTGTCCAGTGCCTCTGGATAGACAGAGGTCACCGACACGGGCGGCTTGCCCCTCTTGGAAGGGGGCCGCCTGCCGGAGTCCGGAACCACTGGAGGTTCCGGTGCGGTGTTCGACCGAGGGCCGAACTTGGAACCCTTGGGAGTCTTGCTCCCTTTGCGCCTGGAGTCCGGAAGGTCGCCTTGAGGCGCCTCCAGGACTATCTCCCCCCGGCTCGGTGCCCCTTGAGACAATACCTCGACATTGTCCGTAGGGCGAGGAGAGGAGGCGGTTGGAAGTGACTCACTATTCATATCTGACGAGTACAAGGAACCGCCCGACGAGGATACATCGATACGGGCTCGGGCAGACTGCATGATCATATTCGGCGTTAGGGAAAGCAGTGCAATAAAAGTATGCTATGAGTTACTCTGGTATCTGAATACTTACGACTTTGCCAGGGGCTTGGCCCTAAGTAACCACTCATCTTCGCTGTCGGCGGCGGTGGTGGAACAATCCGGAAGGAGAGTCCTTCCCTTCTTGGACACTTCGGCCTCCCCGTTTGGGGCGGCCTTCCTTTTCTTGTCTCCCCCAGCTGGAGGTGGAGAATCTTCATCTTCAACCTCGTTTTCATGGGAGGAGTGCGTCTCGGAGTTATCGGACGATGAGTCCGATACCACCTGGCGTCGGGAACTCTTTTGGGTTCCCGTGGCCTTCTTCTTGATCTTCTTCTTTGGCACCTCATAAGGAGCCGGGGTCTGCATCTCCGTCAGGAGAGCGTCTGCAGGGTCTTCGGGCAGAGGGGTCGGGCAGTCAATCTGCTCTGATGTCTCCACCCAGTCCTGTCAAAGGCATGGGAGCCCAGATCCCGCACATGGTTAAACTATGGAAAATAAATACCCTACAAGATGTACAGAACTTACCAGATTCGCGAGGCGCGTCGTGCTTAGCCCATGGTCCTCGATAAGGGGAGGGGGGACCTTGGCGCCCTTGAACAACACCTTCCAGATGTCCTTATGTGTCGTGTCAAATAACTCGCGTAGAGTCTGGTGCTGGGTCGGGTCGAACTCCCATAAGTTGAAAGCCCGTTGTTGACACGGGAGGATCTGGCGGAAGAGCATGACCTGGACTATGTTGACAAGCTTGAGTTTCTTGCCTATCATGTTCCGGATACACTTCTGGAGTCCGTCCAGCTCCACCGAAAAGCCCCAGGACAGGCCCTTCTCCTTCCAGGAAGTAAGCTGAGTGGGGATTCCGGATCGAAACTCGGGGGCCGCCACCCAGTTGATGTCGTGCGGCTCGGTGATGTAGAACCACCCCGATTGCCACCCCTTTATGGTCTCCACGTAGGAGCCCTCGAGCCATGTAACGTTGGGCATTTTGCCCACCATGGCTCCGCCGCATTCCGCTTGTTGGCCGCCTACTACCTTCGGTTTGACATTGAAGGTCTTCAGCCACAGGCCGAAGTGGGGCCGGATGCGGAGGAAAGCCTCGCACACGACGACGAATGCCGAGATGTTGAGGATGAAATTCGGGGCCAGATCATGGAAGTCCAGCCCATAATAGAACATAAGGCCGCAGATGAATGGATGGAGGGGAAACCCCAGTCCACGGACGAAGTGGGTGAGGAAAACCACCCTTTCGTAAGATTCCGGGGTAGGGACGATCTGCCCCGCGGCTGGCAGCCGGTGCGCGATATCCGCGGCTAGGTATCCGGCCTCGCATAGCTTTTTGATGTCTCCCTCCATAATGGAGGAGACCATCCACTTGCCTCCCGCTCCGTACATGTTTGGAGAGAGTTGAGGAGAAGGATGTGGACTTGGGCGCTGGAGCTCGAGTGCGCGAGAATGGATGAGCAAGGAGGAAGAAGGTGTGGGAAGAAAAAGGTGAACCCTTATCCCTTTATAAAGGCGGACGAAAACTATGCGCCCTACCAGCCTGGTAAAACTCGCTTATCCCCCAAGCGCCATAATTGATGGCGCGGTTGGGTTACCCACGTCCGTATTGATGGGAATCCCGTAATAAGGGGACACGATCTCTACTTCGACAAGACGTGCCAAGGAAACCGCCTCGTGAAACACGCTGAGTTTAGTTGTGAAAGACGATTTGAATGGTGACCTAGCTGTGGTGTGATGTCACACTGCGAAACGCACCGGCAGATTAGATTTGTGGAAATATTATTCTCTCTACGGTTGTATGTGGAACTTGTTTTGCAGAGCCGGACACGATCCTCATGTTCAAAATCTTCTATGAAGTATTCGGAGGAGGAACCCGCCTTGCAATGTCGAAGACAATCTGTGCGCCAAACTCATCATCATTGAAGCCTGGTTCAGGGGCTACTGAGGGAGTCCTGGATTAGGGGGTATCCGGACAACCGGATTATATCCTTTGGCCAGACTGTTGGACTATGAAGATACAAGATTGAAGACTTCGTCCCGTGTTCAGATGGGACTCTCCTTGGCGTGGAAGGCAAGCTTGGCAATACGGATATATAGATCTCCTTCCTTGTAACCGACTCTGTGTAACCCTAGACCCCTCCGGTGTCTATATAAACCGGAGGGTTTAGTCCGTAGGACCAAGAACAACAATCGTACCATAGGCTAGCTTCTAGGGTTTAGCCTCTTCGATCTTGTGGTAGATCAACTCTTGTACTACTCATATTATCAAGAACAATCAAGCAGGACGTAGGGTATTACCTCCATCAAGAGGGCCTGAACCTGGGTAAACATTGTGTCCCCGGCCTCCTGTTACCATCCGCCTTAGACGCACAGTTCGGGACCCCCTACCCGAGATCCGCCGGTTTTGACACCGACAACGACCCCGTGGAGGGCTGGATGAATAGTAGACGGTGGAGGGCTGGATGAATAGTAGCCCGTGGAGGGGTGGTTGAACAGGAGCCCGTGGAGAGGGCTGGTTGAACAGTAGCCGGTGGAGTAGCGCGCGGTGGAGGCTGGATGAACAGGAGCCCGTGGATGAACAGTCACAGGTGGAGGCTGGAGGAGGTCGACGGTGGATGAACAGTACCCGTGGAGGCTGGAGGGGGTCGACGGTGGAGATGAAGAGTATCCCGTGGAGCCCCGTTTTGCGGTACGCCACACCCCTCCCAATGAACAGGACCCCCGTTTCGACCGTAGCGCTCCAACACAAGTCCGTTTCCTCCATTTTGCGGTACGCCAGACCCCTCCCGATGAATAGGATACTGTTTTGAACGTGGTCGGTCGAACACAAGGCCGTTTTCTCCGTTGTGCGGTACGCCAGGCCTCATTTCCATCGGCTGTTCCGTCCAATCCGGTTGGCTCCCACACGTTTCGTTGCCTCCCGATGAACACGATGCATTCCGTTGCCTCCCCATGAACACGACGACGACGCAGTTTCTCCGTTCTGACCCAGCCATGTACACGAGCCCTGGCCGTACGTATGCGCGAGTAGGCGTTTGAGACCTCGCCCGTATGTACGTATGTGGCCGTATTTTCTTTCTTGCGCCCTGGCCGATGTACGTACGTGTACATGCTACGTGCGCGCCTCTACTACGACATGCGCGCGTCTACATCGACCAGTATGTACGTACACGTTCGCGACCAGAATGACAATGCTACGTATGCTTCGACCAGGTGTGTCACGACTGTCAGGCACTTCCTTGCGTGCGAAGATGTAGCTGGTGGGTCCCAGCAGCCAGGGGGCGAATCGTTTTTTTATTCGGACGCACTTCCTTGAGTGCGAAGATGTAGCTGGTGGGTCCCAGCTGTCAGGGGGGAAATATTTTTTTGTGAAATACGGTGGCCCATCCGGTGGGTCCCTGCTGTCAGGTAGAGGAATAATTATTTTGCGCATAATAAGGAGGCACTTCCTTGCGGCCGCCGTGGACCTAGCTGTCAGCCTCTCAACGTACAGTACTCTTCCGATGGAAGTCGTTCCTTGACCATGTTGACCACGCTGTGCCGAGAGCACCAGGGCGGTGGATGACGGCGAGGCCTAGGAAGGGGACGACGCGGAGTCGGGGAAGACGCGGCAGTGGATGCCCACGTGGAGAGGAGTACGAGGGTTCACTGGTTCGGCTACGGTGTGAGGCTGCCATCGCCGCAGAATAACAGGGGGTGTGGGTGAGTAGAGGGATGCCTTGGCCAGTGGTGGGAGCAGTAGGGGCGGTGAGGCCTGCGCGGCAGCACAGCCAGCCACGGGAGGCGGAACCAGGCGGTCCCGCCGGCGCTGGATTTGGCGGCTAGAGCAAGAAGATCAGAGATTGAAGAAACACGACGACCGTTGGATTGACATCCAACGGTTACGTCTGCTAGAATCGTTTGTTGACGTATATAATAACTAAAAAAATCTTGCATACACGTCAAGTTAATAGGCCCACAAGTCAGACCATTCCCTCTTTTTTAATAATTTATATATAGCTCATTGCGACTTCTTATGCAATTTATTGCAGTCCATTTTTTTGGTTGGCCAGGGTCAATTTTGCATTTTTTGTGTGTTCCAAACTATTTTTAATACCGAATTGTCGAGCCAGATTTAAAGTACTTTGAAGATATATTTAAATTAGGTTAATGCCCAGTGAAATAGGAATCTGAAAATGTGAAAAAAATCAGAAATTATAAAGTAATTGCCAATTTGTCATCTATTTTTATATTTACAACCCATTTCATATTACTTTCAAGATTTGCAGGCGTCTTGAAAGAGTTGCAGCCCATCAGGGTGTAGAATAATAAGTAGGCGTGGATTGGGTATTCTTCAGAAAAAAATAAACTGGGCTCATTTTCACAAAGAAAAAATAGCTGGGCTGGTCACGTGGTGAACGTAAAATATAAACATGGGCTAGACGGGCCACAGCCTAGTTCAAACCATGCTCCGTCTCAACAATAACAAAAAAATGCTGCTCGAGCAGCTACATCCCAGGTGTCAGCCGATCTTGTGCTGTTCTCTTGTCTATTGACTACATACGCTCACAATGTCGTGAGTCCCAGATGTCAGGAAAACACTAGGAGGAAGCATTTTATTTTTCCATACGCTGACATGGTGGGCCCCTACTATCATTCTCTCCACGTACTTCTGTTGATTCCTGTTGTTTGTTGACCATGTTGACAGCACGAGAGGGCGGCGCCGATGCAAGCGCACCAAAGCGCGCGAAGGACAACGGTGAGGCCTCGGACATAGGCGTTAATGACCTAGGAGACGGTGGGGCGACGATGCGTGCGCTGAGGCGTAGCCAGCCATGGGAGGTGGAAGCAGGCGGCCCCGTCGGTGCTGGTTTGGTTTTGGCGGCTGGAGGAAGACATGACTGAAGAAACACGACAGACTGTAAAAGCAGCAGGAGTACTTAACAACCTTAACTAAAACCAGCAGGGGCACTTAACAACCATCCTGAAAGCAGTCTGAGTACTTATACAGGTTCGACCGTACAAAGCACGCCTTGAACAGTGCTACTTTGCCTACAGTTAACCAAGGGTGAGGCTGCCAAGCCCTAGGACAAGGCCCAGGCGCCACCCCGCGCATCCACAACCTTCTGAAAGCGGCTTCATCTCGCAATGTGGTCAATAAACAAGATGTTCGCTTTAGAGCCATGGAAAAGCAGGAACATAATCTTCTGTCCTATTCTCCAAGATGGACGGGCCTTCATTATTTGAGACCACCCATGAATAAGTATCTTTTCACCTCCAAGGGGAATGGAGTAGGTCGACATAAACATCATGTTGTGACCAAGCGCAAGTCTGACCCGACCATGGTCATGCATCTGTATAAAAACAATAGAACTGGGCAGTTTCTGTTTCAAGAAGATCACAACTGTAAACTGTGTATAAGCAATAGTTTATGAACAACATATATAACAGAAAACAACTCGTACCATAAGTTTCTCGACACAGTTGGACCTGTTCAATGAGTGCAGCAGTGGCACACATATCCCATGTGGCCTTCCACCATTGAAACGCCCCACAAGGACCTCAAGACGATCAATAAAGTGTAGGAACTTGTGGATGTCGTCCCAGTCAACTTCAGTGCCATCAGTAACAGTCGAGTTGTTACAGAATAACAAATGAGCAGCCTCCTTAACTCTGAAAAACCTACACGTGCCACCAATTATAAGAAAATATTAGCTAGAAGTAGCATCTTCGTGAGAGATTCGTTGCTACTTATAAAGTTAAATTGTGATTAGTTAGACAGAATAGGTGGATTAAGAAGTAATCGAGGCAACAAGCAAGAACCAGATACAAAACTAACATGGATGAACAATTGGAATGACGTCGGGGTGGAAGATCGCAGTGAAGATGAGACCAGGTTCTGCTATTTCCATCAACATTCGTGCGCCAACTTTCAGTCCGTAACACTTGAGAAAGTTTATCCAGGTTCGGACATAAAAAAAATCAGCGATCTTCTTGGTTCATGAACCCAACTCGAAACTTATATCCATGGCTTGTCTTCACTGTGACCATTCAACTGGTGTATTCAGTTATGGCAAGGCCGAGCATCTTGAGTACATGTGTTCTGGCAGAGCAAATAATGCACTGCAGGAAAAATAATATGAGAACACAATGTATTCCCTATCCAAATCTAGAAATAACTTCCTCCTTCACGTGAGTGTTGACCATCGTACTGGTAGTACCTTTTATCCAAATATAGCAGTCCAAATTTCCAAATTAGTCAACAGCATGTTCAAAAAAACCCACCCTCCAGGATAGAAAAGAGGATTCTAGGAACATACTATGCGCATTTTAAAATCATGTGTTAGGATGAGAAGGAACAAGTGTGGCGTCTCGCCGAGGGCGCAGAAACCTGTAGGGTCCTTGCACTTTGGGCACTGCAAATGAAACACACTAGATTCAGTAGGAAGAAAATGCATCAACGGCGGCGGCTGCCATCCTAGGATTACTCGCGACCAAGGGACTTGGATTTATCGGGGGTGGATGAAGAATTCGTACCTGGTTCTCCATGAGAAAACCCTATGCAATCTCCGAGAGGGGGTTTTCTCTGAACAAGCAGACGAGGGAGAAGGGGATTCAAACCCAGTGAAATATTGCCGCTTCGTCCATCCAGCTTACTGCTAAAGCTGAAAAGGGGGGTTTGTGATTTGACGGCTCATTGGGCATTACTGCGGCGCTACGACCGGGGTGTGTCTACCGTGCAGTTGTGCACTCTAATTTGTGCATATGGCACGTGGACCCCGTTGTCGGATGTCCCACATATCAACGAAAGGAAGTAGAAAGACAGGAGTAACTAGTTACACATAAATATATTTTTGACAGGGAGATACTCCCTCTGTAAAGAAATATACAAATCTTTTATATCAGAACTTTATACATAAGAAAAATCAAGGGGAATATATATAACATATATAATTATAAAAAATAGAGTTGTTTTTAACACAGTATAGACGAGTTGGTGATGATGGTGTGCCTGCCATCCTGCAATATAGGTCGTCCGATTTATATCTGACGAATAGGAAGGAAACTATGGCAATTTTGCAAAAAAAGTACCCACACACCTCTCCACATTTGCAAATAAGGCCTTCCCTCATTCATCCTTTTCTATCACAAGATAAAATACTCATACAAATGCATCTTGATGTTACGTGCAATGCACGGGCATTATGGGGGTTCAGCTGAGAATATCAGGCTCACGGTTCTGGACTTTGGGCCGCAGGCCCACCATGCATGTTTGGGGGGCCATGTGTTCTACCTTAGCGCTTTTCATATTGCAAGCGATCGGTACAGCGCTGGTTTTAGATGCTGTCGCAAGGAGAATACACAAAATTGAATAAAGCATGGCAGATGTTGGAATGAAATCGAATGACAGTTACTAACCAGCAATGAGAGTTGCAATTCTATCAACAATATACCATGTGATAAATAATACTGTCGTATTACTTATACACACATGACACCTATTTCACCATGCCAGATTATTACATCAAAATCTCTTGGAGGATAGATCAGTTCAGCAGTTGCGTGCTGCTACTGAAGAATTTCAAAGTTGATTTGGACCAACTCTCCTTGCCGAGAAAGTTCGATTTTGAGATCATCCCCTACCGCAAGATATGATTTAGATTTGAACCTTGACCATCCTTTAGCATCAATCCTCATGTGACCATCCTTTGTACTTACAGTATAGTGAGCAGGTCCATTCACACCAAGGCTGCGCATGGTAAGAGAAACTTGGCCGTTGTCGCCCGGATTGTTGAACGAATCCCTCGTTGCTCTAGGAATTCTCTGTTTGCAAACAAGAAGACATACCCAAACAGTTAGATCAACACAGTGAATCATGCGAAACAACATGGAAAGAAAAAAGAACGAAGCACTTGGGCGGCCAATGCTTACCAAGAAGGTGGACATGTCGGACTTTGGTATATGAAGTGCGAACTGTAGCCTAGTTTGTTGCCGGTGCAACTGCTCGTTCGATTGCCGCTGCACGGGCCAGAGCAGATGCAAGTGCAAGTGTTGGTGCAGGTGCCGAAGCCGCTACTGCTGCAGAGATGGTGCTCCTTGTAGAGCTGGTGCCGGTGTCGGAGCAGGTGCCAGTGTCGACGCCCGATCCTTCGGTAGATCAGCCTAATGCGCTAACGCGGTCGGTGCCCAATCCTCAGCTGGATCAAACTGAGCTGTTGTCGCTGTCAGTGCTAGAGCAACTGTTGGTGCTTGATCCGTTGCTAAAGGTGGTACCGATGTGCGACACAGCGGCGATCGTGTCTGGTCTGCTATGATCAACTTTCTAACTTGACTAGGCTCCGTGACCGTGATCCAGTTTTTTTCTTCATTTCTTTTAAACGCGAGAAGGACTAATTGTGGCGTTTTGTTAAACCAAACTGCAGTTCATCATAGGGATTCAGCTTGTACTCAGACAACAGACTAATCCATTTTTTTCAATAATATAAGTGATGGACAGTGCCTTCTTACTGACACAACATAAGAACTGGAACCTGCAAAAATAGCCATATCGTAGAGAAAACCAAACGGTTTATTCTGTGATGAATGTCACATGGAAAAACCTGCATCGTAAAATTGCAGGAAAAGAAAGAAAACATGACATTAAATCAATAAGATTTAGACAGTAAATCAATAAGATTTACTTGATGTGACACGAGTGAATCCTTACCAGGAAATCACTATGTTGAAGTACTAAACAGAAGACTGATCGTCCAACTACAGGTGGCATGCAGGGGCCCCGCCTACTCCCACAAGCAGGACAGTCCAAAGGTCGTGACAAATCGTATGGACCGAACATCCATGGGACTGGAAATCCTGGTGGGTGCGATAAACCCTGCAATGCATACAGATATTGGAGTGTAACCATAATTGATAAACCGTCCTCACAAAAAAGATGATCTAGATACTTCAAAATATACAGACTGAATTGAGTGGATAGACATTAACATAGACCGTTCTCAGGACTGACCACACACCAAAAGTGGCAGTACTAATAAACAATACATGGTTCACAAACACAAATCAAGTACCGAACAATAGTACTTACTACAGACAAGCAAAGTTGCACTAATTAAACTCTACAGACTATTTCTTGCCACCGACCTACGGGATGAACCCCGCATAACTGACTAGGCCATGGACTTCGTGAGAGATGTCTACATGCACCATCACCATCTCGTCAACCTTGGAGAACCTAACAGAGTGGTCTTTCCACTCATAATCATGATGATGAAGATAGGCCGCACTAGATTTGTTGGGAAGCTTTACAAGAACCACACCCTTCGTAATCGAAGGCACAACCAGGAAATTGTTGTGGTCAAGTATAGCCTCGAGAACACGCCTGACAACAATGCTACAGGAAAACACTAGTTCGGGATACGTGGCGACAAGGACACAACAGATGGATAGTTTAGCAGTAGAACTCATCCTCAGGTCTTCCAGTTCACACGGCATGACTTTGAGAACTTCATCCCCACCGCGGACCTGGTTCTAATTCAAACAGAAACCATATTTTATTACTACCTCCGTTCAGAAATATAAGATGATTTTCGATATTATACTCCATATATGACTACATATACGCACATAAATGAGTGAACAAAGACACTAGAACATGTCTTCAAAGGCATGAGAGCAGAGGGATTACTTGCAATATCCATAACACAAGTTACTGAGGCAAATATACCCTCTTCAAAGGTAGCATTGATGTTCATAAAGTACTCCCTCCGTCCCAAAATTCTTGTCTTAGATTTGTCTAGATACGGATGCATCAAGTCACATTTTAGTATTAGATACATCTGTATCTAGAAAATTCTAAGACAAGAAATTTGGGACAGAGGGAGTAGTTTAAAGTAATCTATAAGAAATCAATGTCAACCTCTCGTATGTTTTGGTCAAAAGAGGAATTTATAACCGTCATTTGGCACACAAAAATCACATGCAAGATCACCCAGAAAGTTGTACTACTAGTACTAGTACTGCGTGTTAGATGAAAAAACACAATCAATATCAAGAAAAAGATCGTCAAGAAGAGATATTACCTGGACTTGCTTAATGAGGGATCCCGGAGAGGGGGGCTTGGACAGGGCGATGGCTATGAGCTTGTCTGCGGTAGTCTTGGCGGGGTGCTTGCGCTTCTTCGTACCATGAGCCTCGACGGTTTTGGCCAGAGCCATAGACATCAGTTCGGCCGGTGCTCCAGCGTCCATCAAGAAACTGTCAAATAGAAATAAAAGAAAAGAAACCATAATCACAAACCCAAAAGAAGAACAGAGAGGGAGTTATAGGATCAGTCTCGGGGTTGCAAGACCGGGCCTTGGCCAGAATCAACACCATTGATGCGCTCACCTTTCCTTCTTTGGGAGAGAAGAACAATGGCAGAAGCAGGTCGGGGTTTTCTTGAAGAAATGAGCAACAAGATGAGGGAGAAGCGAGTTGGGTAGAGAGGAGGCTGAGAGAGAAGAGTGAAATGATGGTTGCTTTGCCCATCCAACTTACTGCTGGAAAGGAGGGGGTTTTGTGATTTGACGGCTCATTGGGCATTACTTTGGCGCTTCGATCGGGGTAGTCTACCGTCACTCTACTACGGAGTAATTTAGTGCATGGCTGGTGGACCCCGATGCTGGCTGTCCCACACGTCGGCGAAAGTGAGTAATTTAGTGCATGGCTGGAGGAGGATCCACATGGTAGAGCGTGTCCACTGTTTTTTCTGAAAAAATGATTACAGTAAGCGTTTCCACTCTTACGACGGAGGAGTGCGAAACACGGCAGCCACTTGAACATACACAGTGCTCCTACTACTAGGCATGTGCAGTGGTTCATACGTCAATACTACATAATCTTGTTACTAGTGTAGTAAGATATGACGACAACAAATGATGTTGTGCGCATGTCAACTATATGAACAGCAATGTAGTAACATAGTACCGCTTTTTCGACTGTCCGGTCGAGAATGAACGGTGAGATCAATGTTAACAGAACTAGGTCTATAGCGCACGGAGAGTACGATGCTACAGTACTCCGTGAAACATAAACCATATGAAGCACGAATAGTGTTAGGCAAGGTGTATGAAGGGTGCACGGGAAGGGAGCAAAAGTTCCCTTCTCGACCCACTTTTGGGTGTTTGGCAGAGTGCATGAAGGGTGCATAAGTCCACAATAGTAGGTTAACACAAATACACGAAGAGGAAACAACTATATTGAGATGAGAATGCAACCAAACATGCCCACACGCTTTGTGCTACAGTGACTGACCTGCACTGTCTGAGTTTGATCCAATGGTCATGTTGCGCCGAGACATGGACATGCCCATGTAGAGGGCGCCTAAACACCACCGAAGTCCCTCTGCTTCTCGAGGCAAACGACATTGGTGATGCAGGGGGCAAAACAGCTCAAAGGCAATGCAATCTACAGGAAGGCGGAGGAAGCCAGCCGAGGAGGGGGGAATCTTTTGGTTTTCACCATGGTAAAACACTAGTCGACGACTTCTCACATCAGGGAGCAGTTTTTACAGGCGGAGTCATCATGACTAATTGCTGCCGCGCCTGCTCCCATCAATAAAAATATTAAAAATCCTGCCACGCCTGCTCCCGTCAATCAAAAAAAATTAAAACTCCTGCCGCACCCAAACACCAGAGAAACGCCACGGTGGATATTTAAATTTACCTGCCAGCAAGTAGATAAAAAAGGGGTGAAAAAACAAATGTGGCGGCGTCCTAGCTAATCGGTCGAACTAGCCCAACTAGCTAGCCACAGTGCTTCACTGATGTACTCGGCGGGAAAGGTGGTCTTTCGTGATTTGACGACACATTTACTTGCTTCGGCAAAAACACGCGGTAGGCATCCCACGTCAGGAAGAATATATATGCGTGCACCACTCGGGAGGACCCCGAAACCGTGCAGTAGGATGTGCCATGTCTCGGCACGGAGGAAAATGTGCGTGTAAAAATATATTGTATCAGACGTAGTACCTATTGTTCGACCTCGGGACCCAGCCAGTCGGTCGAAAACACCCTACTAGCCACACAGCTTCATCATTCTAACGTGGCACAGAGGATAGGTGCGGTTAGCTCCGTCTCGACCAGCCACAACGTCTCTTGTTCTAGGCGATTCTTCTATTTTCCAAGCTTTTTTAGTTGTAATAACACCATGGCAAGCTAGCGCCGCTCTTCGTGTGTGCCCATGCAAAGGTTAGACGATGGAGAGAAGAGAGAGATCGCTGACCTGGGACCCACCAGTAAGTGAGTCAATGGTCATGCACGTGTTGACGAGGCACTCCCTCTACTCTACTCAACATAATACTGTATAAAATCAAGTTATGGGACAAAGCCAACAACCATTGTTGTTTCAGGCTATCGACTTACGCTTTGTAGTCCAGGTTGCCAGTTCGAATCTCGTCTTTCAGATTTGTTAGTTTTAGGTCCAAATTTGATTAATGACAAGTGGGACCCCATGTGTTGTTCCGATATTTCAGTGTAGGATGTTTTTTTTGAACAAACACTTTGTGCGGTTAGACAAGTAACGACACGAGTTACACGTATTTTGCAAGTTTATGAACAAAAATGACAGCGGCATAGAATATCACATACACCCCACAGCTTAGATGATATGGTGATACAAGTTTTTACACCGTTGGAAGTGAGATCCAATGGCTTGGGAGTAGTCTTTGTAATTATGCGCGATTTCCAAACTCTCCAAAGGTTTTGTTGCAAATAAAACATTCAGGCCTTGTGTGTGCTGCTGCATCTTGGATCCAATGGCTCCCCGTTGCTCATATTAGGTGCTCCTCGTAGCTTAATTACCCACTACGGTGATATGAGCATCTAGGTCGTATGATCAGTGATCAGATGGCACATGCATAGTACTTGTATTTTCTGCGCAATTCCCAAACTCTCTCAGTCGTATATTGCAAAAACATTCAAACCTCCTACTGTGGGCCGTTAGATCTCCGTGAACTCGTATCACCATAGAATCTACGGTGCGGGAGCACCTCATATTCTCCTGTGCGAGAAAACATAAGGTGCTCTCGCAGCTTGGATGCTACGGTGATACGAGCTTCGAGGTCGTTTGATCTGAGATCCAATGGCATCTGAGAAGTCTTTGTGCTTGTAAGCAGTGGCCGAACTCTTTGGGGGCTTTTCTACAAAAAACCATTCGAACCATCGAGGAGGTGTTGGATCACAAATCCAACGGCTCTGAAGAGCTTGTATCACCAACGCATCTAAGGTGAGGTAGCACATGATATTCTTACATACAGGAGAATATGATGTCCTCCTTCATCATAGATGTTACGGTGATACGAGCTTCGAGGTCGTTGGATATGGGATCCAAGGGCATCTGAGTAGTTTTTGTACAAATTGTGTGCAATTCTCAAACTCATCAAGGTTTCTTGTAAAAATATTAAGACATCATGTGAGCTGCTATATCTCAGATCTACAAGCTCCAAGCAACTCGTATCGGCATATAGCATCTAAGGTATGGGGGCACATGATATTCTCCCGGGGAGGAGGGGTGGGGGTGGGGGTGCACAACCAATCGGTGGTTGGGAGGGTGGGGACAAATATAATCTAAACAACCCTAAACAGAGCTTCACAATTTTATCTAAGGTCGAGGGGTTGACCCCCGATAATCATAGCTTCGCTAATTAAACACAACATTTTCATGTACTATAGTACTAGACTTAATATTCATCTTTCAGTTTCATGTTCATTTTAAATATTGAATTGAGGACCATGCATGTCTTATATTTTACGCCCTTCGTTCCTAAATATTAGTCTTTTAGAGATTTCAAATGGACTGGCACATACAGATGTATACAGACATATTTTAGAGTGTAGATTCACTCATTTTGCTCCGTATGTAGTCACTTGTTGAAATCTCTAAAAGACTAATATTTAGGAACAGAAGGAGTATTTTTGAATTCGTGTCATACATGCATGGTTTGGAAAATAGATGCACTATACTTATTGGATTGTTGTTGTATTCGTGTGTGTGTGTGTGGTCATATGCTTGATGCATACAAAGTTTTCTCACCTCCATATTGTTCATATTTTAAATTTGAATTTGCATTGAAAAACTTACTAGGGATACCATGAAATGTGAAATCCACGTTGAGATCACTATATCATAAACTCACTCTAATTAAACAACTCGTCATAAATCAATTACCACGTTAAGATTAGTATTTGCAAGGAAAATACGGGCATTGTAATACACATAGATTCGTTTGGCAATTTAAAAGGTTCCTTTCGTATTCTTGAATGGTAGGACCCAACAGCGTACTAGCCAGACCTTGGCTCGTGTTGATCCTAAAAAATAAAAAAAATAAAAAACCGGGCTCGTGTCCTTCTGGTGGCGTGCATGGTACGCACATTAGGCAACCCCAACCGGTCGAGCCTCCGCGTTTCGAGTCGAAATATCTGGCAGCCAGAATTCCAACCCTAGGAAATTCCCCTCATGTCCCCGGTCCATAATGACTACCGATGAACAACGGAGGGATGCTTTAGTAACTAGACAATGTTACCTACCATGCCAAGCACGGTTCAATTCCCTCAGTCGCCGCTTGCCAAGGTCACCCATCAACTGCATTGCCTAGTACTACTACTACACCAGGATGAGCACAAAATTGAGCCCGTTTGTTCATGCCTAGTACTTGAGTTAATATATCAGGCAATGCACTGGTACGGAGGGATTATCCTTTTACTTTGCATATATAACTTGTCTGAAGTCTAACTAAGCAAAATGTTTGACCAAATCATTTCTTAAGAAATACAACAGGACAAATGTATGGCTTGAAAATTTATTGCATCATGCAGGTTATGATATTGTTTCGAATCCTGGATCTTAAATTTTAGAAAATCCAAAAGTGACCATAAATTCTTGAAACTGAGCATGGTCACGTGATATGGCACAAATATTACTTCATATTTTTTTCAATTTGAGACAAACAGCTTATGACAAGTTGCACAAAAGAAGAGCCAAAGTATTTTGGAACAAAGACCTGTCACGTTAAGGTGAATGCTTTCACTATTGAAATGGTGGGTGTTTACGTGACGCCATGAGTCTCGCTTCTCATCGGCAAGTGTCGTCCGAGCAAGCGTGTGAGTCGACGGGAGGCGTGCGAGCAGACCGATGCGCCGACTAACAGGGAGGCGTGCGAGCAGACCGGTGTGTAGGCTCACCGGGAGGCGAGCCCTTTGACCAGGCTCCACCGCCCACCTTCGTCCCACCTGCTCCCACTTTTAATGTCGCCAACGCCGCATTTTAAAATCAACCCCGCACTACCCGGTATCACTACAATCTTCTCTCTTCCTCTCTGATTCTCCTGTCGTTTACCTCCAACCAGCCTGAACTAAACGTACGCCATGCTGCATCACGATGGTCTGCCCTTAGTCTTCCAGTTTCTTGAGGAAGATACCCAGCCGGAGTCACAAGAACATAAGGCGCTTTGGGACAAGCTTGAACTGGCCTTGCAGGAAGATGTCGCGCCTGTCCCTCCTCCCGTTCTGGCTCCCGTCGCCCCGACTGCGCCAGCGCCCATACCCGTGGCATTGATGGGCTCGGAGCTGCACATTGTCGCCGAACTTGATGCCACGGGGTTCCACAAGGTCCCCGCCGACTTTCACGCGCCCGTGCACCTACCAGCACATGCGCCTGCGCGTGCACTGATGCACACGCCCGTGCCGATGCCCGTGCACCTGCCAGTGCATGCGCCTGCGCGTGCACTGATGTCCATGCCCGTGCTGGTGCCCGTGCACACAAATGTCTCCGCCGCGCTATTGACAGCGCCTGTCCCCGCGCGGGTGCCAGTGGCCCCCTCAACGGCATGGATGGTCGTTGTCGACCGCTTCCTTGCACCAACGCCAGTCGCCTCCTCTCGCCAGTTGACTCGCTCCGAAGTTCAGAACATTTTGGCCTTCCTTTAAGCTAGGCCAACGTCCAGGAGTACGCCAACAACGGTGCAAGGTGCCGCCGTCGCCGTCGGTCAGTGGCCCGACGACACACAGAGCACGGCAGAGGAGCCACTTCCCACCGCAAGACGCCCCCACCGCCACCGCGTAATCTAAATTTGCCATGAAAAACATTCGGATTGCCATGCTTAAAATCCGAACGTTTATCATTTCCGTTTATTTTAGATCGATCATCGTATAATTTAAAGTCGGAGTCAGACTGAACGAAATCTATGGTTTGATCGATTGAATGTTCTGCTAGAGCCATATCAAATTAAATATAAAACATCATCAAGCCACATGTATTCCTTGTCATCCAATGACCTAGACTGCTTCAATATCGAGCGCTTAACACGTTTAGCGCGCAGTTAATTTCATGCCAAAAATAGTGCTAATCACATAATAGCACGCAAATAATATCCTACTTAATATCTGCATGCACTTAATATACTTCCAAATTAAAGTGCATTGCACGTACACACTGACTAGTGCTGCTAGTATGTGAAACTGGTGCCGTAACTTGTGAACGCGTCTAGATATGGTCAACGGGAACATCGCCCACGAGTTCTTCGTGTTTGCCCGTGCGTCTAAACACAGAAGGGGAGGAGAGAGAGAGAGAGCACACATGGAACCCACCAGTAAGTGAAGGCGAATAGTACTAAAAATAATATTACATGTTATCCATTAAATAGGCTGTGGTAATATAAAAACATTATGTGAACAAAGGGAGGTACAACAAACATTGTTGTTCTATGTACGTTGCCTATTGACGTGCGGCTTGAATGCCCTGGTCACATGTTCGATCCTCGTCCTTTATTTTTTAATTTGTATATGGGTCCAAATTTGTTTCATGACATGTGGGCCCCTCGGTGTGTAGTTTGTAGCACTTTAATTTGTGGGTCGAAATTTGTTCCATTCCAAGTGGACTATCGGTGTGTAGTTTTGTAGCTTATTTGTAATAATTAAAGAGAACACCAAAGTTTTTTGCAATAATACCATGATGCGACGTTGAAGGCGAGAAAGGATGTGTGAGAGAGTGATGACCGAGCTAGAGGGAAATCAACTAGGGGAATTGCGGGGGTTGCAACGGTGTTTGGAGTAGTTGTGGGCCGAATGCTACGAAAATATAATCTAAATCGACCGGAATAAATGCCTACACAAATTAATCCAAGGTTGGAGTGCCCCTCGCAATGTAAATAGCTCCGGCTTTGCGAGGGATAGAGAGGTAGCTTCAATGTGTGGAAGATATGGCATGAGAAAGCAAGGTCAATCGAGAGACATATAGATAGAGAGACAAAGTGAGTGTGGTCCGACATTCATTGAACAGATATATATGCTCTGGAGAGATATTGTCTGATTGAGCTTTTGGCAAGGGTGAGGGCTGTAAGATAGATCTTGAGAGATGATCCAGTCACAGACGTGTAGATATATTTTGTGCGTGGGAGGAAGCAAGGTCAATCGATCACATAGGATCGTCGTGCGATCGAAAGAGGGGGACGGGTTGGAGAGAGTGACGTAGATAGACAATGTGCGTGAGAGAGTGTACAATGTGAATAGGTCGAATTGGGCTCAAACATGGTGATATACCATTTTTGTCCGAGAAAGAGCGAGGTCAATCGAGACATACAAAGAGAGAGAGAGGGGGGGGAGAGAGAGAGATTGAGTGAGCGTGGCCCGCCATGAGGTCGAAAGAGTGGGGGCGGCTTGGATGGACTGACCTAGATAGACAATCTGTGTGAGAGAGTATAGAGTGTGTCGATCGAGGCCCGAACAGGGAGATATATCATTTGTGTGTGAAAGAAAACGAGGTTAAACAAGACTCAGATAAAGAGAGCGAGATTAAGCGAGTGTGGCCCGCCGTGCGGAAGAAAGAGTGAGACACTCTCGAGGGAGTGACCTAGATACACGACGTGCTTGCATGCGCACGAGAGGTTGGGGGGCTAGATAGGCAATGCATGTATTTAGCGCGAGAGGGTGAGAGGGAGAGAGAGAGAGCTCGGCATGGGGTGCAATGGCGAGTGTGTGAGGTAAATACATTTGGTAACAGAGTGGAAAAAGGGGTTGTGTAGTTGATAGAGTTAGAGATCGAAACATGGAGAGAAAGAATGAATGTGTGTTGGAAACCGATAGCTTCCTAAGGTGGTTAGGAGAGGAAGATTGACCGATACAGGAAGTAT